>NC_080684.1:105651696-105749967 GCF_030445035.2 Dasypus novemcinctus
GCAACCCAGGGGCCAGGCGGCCTCTGATTAGGACGATTGTCCTTTTATGCCTCAACCTCCAGGTGTGGTGTGCTCCCCCCAGCAGCCTCCCGCCGGGCAGTGGCGGGGCCGGGGCCCTCCAGAGGGGGAGGAAGTGCCCTCTGCCTCTGCCGGGGCCCCGGCGAAGCCCGGAGGGGAAGCCGGCCTTGGCTTCCGTGCGGCCCAGCGGGGAGGCCCGTGCTCCCAGCTCGGGTCCCGCGCTCGCCTGCTCTGTGCCCCGGCCAGGTCTGTCCCTCTCCCTGGCTTCAGGCGCTGCAGCCGCAAAATGGGCGCTAAAGCTCTACCTGCCTGAATCCAGGGCACTGGCCCCAAAGGGCCAAGACCCCTGGATCCCAAAGGCAGCCCCTGCGGCACCCAGCCCCGCCGGCACCCAGCCCCCGCCCGCACCCAGCCCCCCTCCCCCCGGCACCCAGCCCCTCCCGGACTGCCAGCCTTCCAGAGCGAGGCGCGCTGCAAAGGCTCTCCCGAGTCCTACCGTGACGGCCTGCGGGGCAGTGGGACGACCAGCCCGTTTTTCCAAGGGGAAAACGCAACAGAGACGGGGATTTGCACGACCCAAGTTCCAGTTTCCGAGGGGCAGAACCAAGCGCCCACGCCCGGAAACTGAGCCTAGGGCTCCCGGGCTCCGGCTGTGTGGCCTCGGGAGAGGCACGTGCCCTGTCTGAGCCTCAGGAGCCTCATCTGGAAGACGGGGGCAGCCTGCCTTGCCCGAAGGGGCGTCCACGCGAGCGGGGTGCTGCCGAGCCCGAGCCTGAGAGCGGCGTGGTGAGCGCCGCCGGGGCGCGTGCGGGTCGGTCACGGCCCCCTCCTCTCCATCCCCGAGTTCCTCCCTCTGTCGGTCCCTGCTCCACAGGACAGACCCCAGCCCTCTCCACCTGTACGGCCCGACCCCCCTCGGGGCCCAGCTGTGCCCCATGCTCCAGGGCCTCAGCCCCAGCCCGGCTGCACCGAGCCTCTTACTCGGCTCCAGGCGGCACAGGCTGGGGCTTTCCTTGACTTCCCAGCCTCCCAAACCCGCAGGCTGGCAATGCCTGGGCTGGTGATTTGCATGGCTATTTGCATGGTGATTTGCAAGGCGCCCAAAGGGAATTAACCCCCTGGGGGTGAGCGGCTCCCGGAGCCTGCCCTAAGTGCAGTCAGATGACTCCGCCTGGCAGCTCGGTCCTGACGGTGAGCTCAGGCCGCCCTGGGATGTCCTGGGCTCGCCTCCTTCACCGCTGCCCTGGAGGCCCCGCTCGCTCGGGAAGCAGAGGGACGGCAGGTGCCCCCGCCTCTCCCGAGCCCTGCCAGGCAGGGAGGGACGCGCTGGGAAGGGTCTCTGCTCCCGCTGGCCAAGGGCCTTCGTTGAGCCTCAGTTTCCCCACCCAACGCTGGCGAGGACACAGAGAAGAGGACAGTTCACACACTGCTGCTGGGACAACGGCGCAGGCGCTCAGGAAAACAGTTTGGCGGTTTCTTAAAAAACTGAAACACACAACAACCATGCAACACAGCCCTTGTGCCCTGCACATTTATCCCAGAGAAGCGAAGACGTCGGCTCCGCAGATGTTCACAGCAGGCTGATGTCTCGGAGCCAGAGGCCGGACCAGGCCGGGTGTCCTCCAGTGAGTGAATGGTTAAGCGCGCCCTGCGTCCTACCAGGGCAGGCTGCTCCGCTATCAAAAGGAAGGAGCAGAACAGCCTGGAAAAGCCCCAGGGAATGATCCCGAGGGGAAGAAAAGCGGATCTCCAAAGGTTCTGTACTGCGCGATTCCATTTATATAACATTTTTAAAATGACAAAATCTTAGAATTGGAGGGCGACGAGGGCTTGCCAGGGCAAGGAACAGGACGGTGGGGAAGAGGGAGGTGGGTGCGATGACAAAAGGGCCCCAGAGGGAGCCCGCGACGGTGGGGGCGGTGAGGTGTACTGAGCTACTGAGCTGTCCGCACGGGCGCGCCCGCACACACGCAGATGAGCGCCCGTGGAGCAGGAACCCGCGCCGCCTGCGATGGCCTCCACGCCAGCGTCCCGGCCCCTGCAGCTGCTGAGATGGAAGCCGCTGTTGGCAGCACGGCGGCGCCCGGGCCACCCTCCTCAGGCCACGCGTGGCGCGGGAGGGCAGGGCAGACACAGCCCCCCCCAGGCAGCGTCTCCACGCCACTTTCCTCGGCAAAGCCCATCCCCTGAGCGCTGTCCCCTGAGATGCCCCTGCCCCTCCCGATGGCCCAGAGAAAAGCCCGAGGAGCCCCATGGCGGCCATGACACCTATTCCCCGGGAGCACCTCCTGTGCGGGGCCGGGGGGGGGCCCGGGCTCCACTCTCCCTGGTCACCTGCCTCCAAGGACGGTCCTGGATGGGTGCCGGGGGCGCCGCCGTGCTTCGGGACGGCCTCCTCGCCCCACAGCCTCACCGCGGGCACGTCACTCGGGCAGCCATCGCCACAGGCCGCGGGGCCCGGGAGGGCGGGACCCTGGGAGCAGACCCCTGGCGCCGGGTGGTGGCCGTCCCTGGAGCTCCAGCAGTAGGTGGGGCAGGAGGGCACCTGGTGCTGGGGCTCGAAGCCCCCTCGGCACCCCACCCCCGGGACTGGCCCCGCACCTGCCGGCAGCACCGACACTTGACCCCGGCAGGCTGAGGACACACGTGGGGGACCCAGGCCCTCCAGGGGGGTCGGGGCTCGGGAAGGGGCCAGTGGAGAAGCCAGCCAAGCGCCCCCTCGCGCGCTAGGACCCGCGTGATGAAGTAAATCCCTACCAGCGCCGGCGAGCGCCGAGAAGCAGGGCCCCGCGCAGGCTGCTGGTGGCTGCAAGCCGAGCGGCCGCCGTGGAGCAAGTCCACAGTGGCCTGACCCTGCGACCCGCCCCCCACTGCTGGGCCGTCCCCAGAGGAACTGAAAGCGGGGACTCAAACGGATACCTGCACCCCGACGTCCTCAGCGGCGTGGTTCACAATTGCCAAAACACGGAAGCAACCCAGGGTCCGTTGAAAGATGAGTGGGCGGGGCCAGCTCGAGCAGTTGAGCACCTGCTTCCCACACAGGAGGTCAAGGATTCGGTTCCTGATGCCTCCTCAAAACAAAAAAAGCAAGTAAAGACAAAAACCAGGAAGTGGACTTGGCCCAGTGGTTAGGGTGTCCGTCTACCACATGGGAGGTCCAAGGTTCAAATCCCGGGCCTCCTTGACCCGTGCGGAGCTGGCCCATGTGCAGTGCTCATGCGCGCAAGGAGTGCCATGCCATGCAGGGGTGTCTCCCGCGTAGGGGAGCCCCATGTGCAAGGAGTGTGCCCTGTAAGGAGAGCCCCCAGCGCGAAAGAAAGTGCAGCCTGCCCAGGAATGGTGCCGCACGCATGGAGAGCTGATGCAGCAAGATGACGCAACAAAAAGAGACACAAGATTCCCGTGCCGCTGACAACAGAAGTGGACAAAGAAAAACACAGCAAATAGACACAGAGAACAGACAACCAAGGGTGGAGGGAAAGGGGAGAGAGATAAATAAATAAATCTTTAAAAAAAAAAAAGACAAAAGCCAACTTGAGGAGCCAATGGGGCTCGGTAGTTGAGCGCCAGCCTCCCAACATACGAGGTCCCGGGTTCAATCCCCAGCCTCGGTACCTAAAAACAATAAAATAAAAGAGAAGTGGATGAACACAAGGTGGTCCATCCCACGGTGGCATATCATTCAGCCGGTAAAGGAACGAGGCTCTGATACATGCTGCAACGTGATCAGCCTCGAAGACTTCGTGTTGAGTGACATAAGCCAGGCCCGAGAGGACAGGCACCGTGTGACCTCAGTGATTGGAAACCACAAGAACATGCAAATTCCTGGGGACAGAAAGCTGATGCCAGGCCACGGGGCAGCGTGGGGGGAAGGGGTGGGGGTCACTACTCACTGGGGCGGTTTCCTTTTGGGGTGATGGAGAATGGTTAGAATGGGGAAATCAGGGTTGTGCATGTGACCACAAGACAAATTATAAAAATAAGTTACACGCTTGGCCTGGACAGAGACAGCAGGTCACAGGGTGAAGCACAGCACGCCTCCATCCCGCGCTGGAGACAGGGGTCGAGGCCAGGAGTGGAGGTGCCTGGCTGCTCCCTCCGTGCAGAAAAGAGGGGCCCCAGGCCCCCGGCTGCCCGCCGTCCCACCACCCAGCCCCGCGGCCGACAGCACGCCAGGGCGCCCCCGCCTGCCTCGCCTGCCCGTCACCCGGGCGAAGGGGGGAGGAGGGGCAGGCGGGCGTCCACACACGCCCACGCGCCCACCCCGTGACCCAGGGAGAAAACCAGGGCAGGAACCACAAGGCTCAGGGTGGGGGGGCGGCCAGAAGCATCCCCACCCTGCAGCCTTCCTGGGGGTTCCGTCCACTCGGCCACTTCCTGTTCCCACAGGACTGCCATCGCTCTGCACCGCTCCTTCCTCTCCTGGTCCTGCTTCCCTGGGCCACACACACACACGTGCACCCATACACATACGCACACACCCAACACACGCACACACACGTGCACCATGCACATATGCACACACCCAACACACACATGCGTGTATGTACACACCCAACACATGTGCACATATGCACACATGTGCACCCATGCATGTGTGCACACGTGCGCCCATGCACTCGTGCACATATGCATGCACACATGCACACCCGTACACAATGCTCAGACACATGTGCACATCCCAGGCAGCAGTGCTGCACAGCACACAGGTGAAAATTGAGATGACAGACCCTGTTCTAAAAAGGACACCAGGAGCCCCGTTGCCCTGCCTCACCGAGGTCTCTGCACGCTCTCCCTCCTCCTCCCCTTCCCAGGGAGGGCGGGCAGCGTCTCCCACCTCCTCTCTCCCGCACGTCCTCGGACCCGGCCTCTGGGTTCATCCAGGGCCCGGTGATAGCCTGGGGTAAGCTCGGGGGGCGTCCAGCTCCCCAGCCCGGGTCCCTCTGTCTCCGCTCTCCAGGAGCCTTTGGGAAAAGGGGCAAGCAGAGCTGCCCGTCCCGCTGCCGTGGGGCAGACATGAGACCCAGTGGGGGTTAATTCCCCGGGGCGGTGGAGAGGGTGGGAGGCGGCCCCTCTGGGTGGCTCTGGAGGGGTGGGGGCCTCAGGGGCTGGGGCCCCTCCAAGGCAGCCCACCCACAAGCCTGGCTGAGTACCCCAATCCGGGGGAATCCCAAGCAAAGGGGCCCACGAGCGTGTGGGTGTGGCTGCGGGGTGTTTCCGAGTACGCGGGGTAGGTCAGCGCAGCGGGCTGTGTGGGCGCAGCCTGGAGTGCGGGTTTGTGAGGTGTGACCGTGTGCGTGCGTGGTGTGTCTGTATGGGTACTGGTGCGTGTCTGTATTTGTGTGTGTCTGTGGGTCTAGGTGCGGTTGTGTCTGTGTGTGGGTGTGGGTGTCTATGTGTCTATGTGGGTGTGTGTCTGTGTGTGTTCCTGTGTGTGGTTGTGTGGGTGTCTGTGTGTCCATGTGTTTGTGTGTATGTCTGTGTGTGGTTGTGTATGTGTGTCTATGTGTGGTTGTATCTGTGTGTGGTTGTGTGTCTGTGTGTCTATATGTGGTTGTGTCTGTATCCATGTGTTTGTGTGTATGTCTGTGTGTGGCTGTGTGTGTGTCTGTCTATGTGTGGTTGTGTATGTGTGTCTATATGTGGTTGTGTCTGTGTGTGTCTGTGTGGTTGTCTGTATGTGTCTGTGTGCGTGCACGGGCCGCCTCCCTCTGGGCAGAGGGACACACAGCTCCTGCTGGGGGCGTGGGGGCGCTGGGCCCTGCCTCTCCCACCGGCTCCCCCCGGCTCCCCCCGGCTCCGGCGCTCAGGAAGGCCCCGCACAGCAGCAGGCCTGGCCTCCAGGCTGCGCTCCCACGGAAACAGGGTCCCATCGCCCCCAGACCCCGAGAGGGCCTCAGCCAGGGGCCCCTGGGCCGGCGCACACAGCCGCGGTCCTGCCCCAGGGGGGCCCGGCAGGGGGGCCCCTGTCCCTGGCATGCCCGGGGCCCTCGGCTGCCAAGGACTGGCTCCCAGCCGCGCACCCCGCGGCCAGCCGCGGCCCTGCGCAGTCCTCTGTGCGTTGCTAGGAGGTCTCCATGGCGACTAGCAGGCAGGAGGGAAACCTGGCAGCCGCAAAGGGCTCCCTCCAACTGGCGGAAACCGGGACCCCCTCAGGCAACCCTCCTGGGACCGGGGCCACCCATAGGACACTGGGGGTGGCTGGGTGCAGAACCTTCTGGAAGCCAACACCCCAGGGGGCAATGGGTGAACAGAGCAGGAAGGGCTGGGAGGAAAGGGGGGCCAAGGAAAACGGGATTGGGGGCAGCAGAGGGGGCACAGGCGCAGAGGCCCACCAAAGACCCCGCTTCCACAGCTGCATGGCGAAGGCACGCCAGGCGGGGGACACCTCGCGGGTGCTGCCCCAGCCACCCAGAGCCCCCCCGGCTTGGATGGGGACCTGGAGCGCTGTGTGGTTGCCCTGGTTTGCACCCGGTGCTGGGGGGGCTGGGCGGCCCACGGACCCTCGCCACCTGCAAGGCCAGGACTCTGGGGGCACAGGGGGTCTGGTTGGTGTCCCGGGTACAGGGTGCAGGAGGGTGGGCAGAGCGCAGGGCAGGGCTGGAGCTCCACCGCCTGCTCCCCGACCTCGGGGGCACGCTGACGCGGAGGGGCCACGGGGAACTGGGGTGATGACATCCCCAGGAAACGAGCCTGGTGGAGAGGCGGCGGCAGGTGGGGGAGCCGGCGGCAGGTGGGGGGGCTGGCGGCAGGTGGGGGAGCCGGCAGCAGGTGGGGGGGCTGGCGGCAGGTGGGGGGGGCAGGCGGCAGGTGGGGGGACTGGCGGCAACGGGGAAACAGTAGAGGGAGCCGCGCCCGGGCCCTGCTGTCCCCCCCATGCCCAACAAGGGAGGCCCAGCCCCCACTTCTTTGCTGCCTCAAAACCCCCTTGAGCAGGGCAGGGAAGGGAAACGTGCGCCCTGTCACAGAGGAGAAACTGAGGCCCAGCGGGGTCGAGGGACGTGCTGAGGGCACCTAGCTCCCACGTGGGAGGACGGGCCTCAGGCCCCGCCAGCCCCTCTCCCGGCCCCTGCGTTTCGGCTTGCCCCTTCTGACCCCTCACCCCCCCCCCCCGGTGGCCAGGGCTCCCTGGTCGCGTCCCCAGTGTTGGCCCGGCAGCGAGGGGGACAGACGCCGGCACAGAGCAGGCGCTCAGTGAACACTGCAAATGGGGAGCGAGAGGAGAGATTTCCACCTGCATGTGGCAGATGGGGAAACTGAGGCACAGCAAGGCCAGGGGCACAAGAGGGCCCGTGGAGGAGCCGGGGCAAAAGCCCAGCGCCCCGACCCTCTACCCACGGCCTCCCGCCCCCAGGCCAAGAGAGACTCCAGGAGAGCAGGACAGCCGAGCGGTCAGGGTGGACCCCAGCCAGCGCCTGCCCCTCCCCGTTGTCTGCTGGGTGGGGGGCGCCGAGGCTTCTGCTTCCTCCAAGGAGACAGCGTTGCTATGGTGACCGCCGTTACCTGGCAACGGCACCGCATCGTCCTGGGCACCTGCTGTCTCTCCTCCGCGCCCGGCGGCTGGCTCTGGGGACCGACCTGTGTCCAGCAGAAAACCCACCTTGGGGACACGCAGAGCCCCTCCTGGCTCCATGGGACTCAGAAGTGGAATAACCACACTGATTTTTAGGATAATAAAAATTACACTGGACAAAATGTAAAATAAAATTTCCAAGCAGTCCAGAAAAGCATACAAAGAAAGCAAAATTCACCAAGCCCTGTTTGGGTGGCTCTTGCCAGTTGTGTCTTCACGCACGACACGGATGGAAACACGGACCCGGGTTTACGGATGGAGTCGTGTCCCACACGCCTCGGCCCACTCTGTCCACTCAGCGCGGCGCGGAAGTGGGGCGGCGACTTCGCGCGGCTCTGTCTCACCCAGGGCGAGCGTGCCCAGGACTCCTGCCCAGCGTCCAGGCTGGGACACCTGTGGCCCCCCCGGAGAGCCGAACACGAGGAAGGGGAGCTCCACTCACGAGGAGGGGCAGGTTCACAGCGCAAGTTCCAGGGAGAGAGCAGGCTCCGCCCAGAAACCAGGGCAGGCTTCCTGGAGGAGGTCTCTTTTTGGCTGATAATAGAAAGATTAAAGGAATTAGGAAATGCAAAAAAATGAAACATGGTAGAGAAAGAGAAGATGTGTTTAATCAAGTGCATCCTCCCTGCCAGGCCCCCGTGAGCTCAGCGCTCCTTAAAGGGTTCCCCCAGCTCCCCTCCTGGTGTCCTCATGGCTGGGCCCTGTACAAAGCCCTGCCCAGGGCTCTTGCACATCTGTCCCCTCCCAGTCCCCCACACTGGGCTGTGAGTGCCCAAGGGCAACACCAGGCCTGGGTCACCATCTACCCAGACTGCACACAACGGACAGAAGCACCGAAACACCCTGGGCGTCAGGGAAGGCTTCCTGGAGGAGGTGGCCCACCAGAGCCCTTTCCTCTGAGGAGGCGTTGACCACGGGAGGGGGGCGTTGCCGGCAGCAGGAAGGAGGGAAGAGCAGGGAGAAAGTCTTCTGTCATCTCCAGAAACCGGACAGAGTTCCCAAAGTGGCAGTAGGCGGGGGACACGGATAGGACGGCCCAGCCCAGCGCAAGGTTGAGTGGGGGCGCGGGCCGGGGGTGAGAGGGCAGAGGGCCCGGGCTGGGGGCGCCCCCCGGAGCCCCCGCCGCTCCGCGAGGGAGGGGAGGGTGACCCCCGCCAGCTGCAGGCCGCACTGGGGCCTCAGGGGGCCTGGCCCAGGGGCTGCTGGGGTTCGCCCCGGGGGTCTCCATCAACCCCTGCCACGTTGAAAGCCCCCGGATCCTCTCCCTCCTGAGAGCCCGGGGGCTCAGCCAGCATGAGCCACGCCCCCCGAGCCCCGGGGGCGCCGCCCTCCCCAAACACACGCCCCCCGAGGCTGGTGGGGGCGCCGGGCGGGTCCCGGGGTCCTCGTCCTCGCCCCCCACGGCGCACGTGCCCTCGGCCCTCTCCCGGCCTTGTCCTCTCCGCGTCCTCTCCACAGACACCCCCAGACCCTGAGAGATGGGGCGCCCGGCGGAGGGCGTGGCCAGGCGTCCCCGCGGTCGTGCACCCCGCAGCCCACGGCGGACTCGGGGCCCCCCGAGGGGGCCTTGACAACTGGTGGGGCGCTCATCCCGACGTGCCCCTCGGCGCCCTCTGCCCAAGGCGCACGGAGAGCCCCGCGGAGGCGGGGAGGCCTCGGTGGAGAGGACTGCGGCTGCGCAAGCCCCCCCCCCCCCCCCGCGGGCGCCCCCCTCCCGGCGCACGGCCTTCCCCCAGGACAGGGGCTTTGCCTGCAGGGGGCGCCCCCGAGGGCCACGAGGCCCCCGCAGCCGCTGCTCCTCCCTTGCTGCCCGCAGCACCCTGCCCGCCTCCCTGGGGGGCACGGAGGGAGGGCCGCCCCCGCCTCGGGGAGCACAGGGGCCTGCGGAGCCCCAGGAGGGGGGCTGAGCCCGGCCCCGGCGCCGGCTGGGGAGCCCAAGGGGAGGAGGATGGCGCCTCCATCCGGGCGCCCTTAGGCCCCTGCGGCCGGCTCCCGCCAGGCCCTGGGCTGGGGAGGGGCGCGGGGACCCGGGGCTCGACCCCGCCAGTGCGCGGAGGGAGCAGGCCGGGAAGGGGGCGCTGCGGCCGCTGCGGGGCGCACGCGGGGCCTGGGAGCGACGGCGGGGAGCAGCCCGGGAGCCCCAGGCCCGCACCGGGGCCCGGCGCTCTGCGCCCTCGGCGTCCCTGTCCCCCCTGGCACAGGCCTGGCCGTGCCCGAGGCCCTCCTAGCTGGCGGCCTGAGGCTCCCGGAGGACTCGGAGGGCCCCGTCCAGACCTCGTTCCCGGCCAGAGACCCCGGGGCCGGGAGAGCCGGGAAGGAGCCTCCCTGGAGCCCCGGGGGGTGCCAGCCCCGCCCTCCCCTCGACGCGGGACTGGGGCCTCCAGGGCTGGGAGGGACAGACGTCGGACCCCCAGGCCACCCCCGGGTCTTCCCAAGCCCCTCCCCGTGGAGTGTGGGTCTCGGGTCCAGCACAACCAGCAGGCTGGACTCGAAGGCCCGCGGGGCCCCGGCCCGAGGGGGGCTCGGCGGGATGGGGGCTCTGAGGGGCGCCTCTTTCCCGAGGTCAGAACGCCCGTGGCAGGCCCGGGCCGCGCCCCCCGCGCCCCCAGGGCCCCAGCCTGGAGGGTCCAGAGCCCGAGGCGCCCCGAGCTGGGCGGGGTGACGGCGCCCCCTGGTGGCTGCAGCGTCCGTGGCGCACCCCGACTCCGGCGGGCCAGAGCTGCGGCGACGCCCGCCCCGGGGGGCTGGAAAGGCCGCAGTTCACACCCGCAACCAGAAGGGCCGCTAGGCACCATCCTCGGTGGTCCCGGTTCCGTGTGACCCAAAGGCATGGCTATTATCATCACTATTATTGGCTGATAATAATAGTGGGCGCCTCCTTGCCGTAACCCACGGGGTCCTCCCCACACCCCACGAGGGGCGTCGGGCGAGGCCACGCGGCTCCCGGCTGGGGTCCACTTGGGCCTCGAGCCCCAGCCCCCTAGGGCGGCGATAGTGGCTCGTGGGGGGTTTCCCGGGGGGGGGGGCAGAGTGCAGAAGCAGGGTCAGGCGGACGTAGGTGCGAATCCCGACCTGCCGCTGGTTCCGGGGAGGTCCCTTCCAGGGTCCTGCCCTGCCGGACCCCTGCCCCAAGCCGGGCGGCCGCAGCGGGAAGGGTTTGCAGATCCCCGTCCGAGAGCCTGAGGGCGGCCTGGGAGAGCAGGCAGGTCGGGGTGCAGTCGGGCTCCAGGCTCCAGCCGGCAGGGCTACACCGGAGGCTCTGGGGTTCAGGCCCCAAGCGCCCCCCAGGCCGGGGCTCCCCTCCCCTGCCCGAGCCGTCTGCGTTGAGCTCTGTGGGGCACTGCTGCCACCTAGTGGCCAATGAGGAGATGGCGGCCCACCTACCTGGCCGGGGGAATCCGGCGATGGGCAGTGGGATGAGGGTGGGACCCCCAGGTGGGACCGGGACACAGCGATGGAATGCGGACGGGCCAACGCAGGGATGAGAGTTCCCAGGGACCCTTCAGACAAATGAACACCGTCCTGCTCCCCGCACCTGCCCGTCACCTGCTCCACCAGCCCCCCCAAAGGGACCCGGAAGTACAGGTGGGGAGGGCAGGGAGGCCCAGGGGCCCTGGGTGGGCACCCCAGAGCCCAGACTCTCCCAGGATCCTCCAAGCCCAGCCCAGACAGACGTCCTCTCCAGGGAAAGCCCCGGGAATGGCCGGGAGCTGCAGGGGAGCTGGGCCCGGGCCCCCCAATTTCCATCCTGGTCTTTCCTCCAAGTGTGTGGTGGTGGTACAGGGTTTGCCAAGGCAGCCCCAAATCCCCTGTCCCACCAGGAGCCCCTCCTCCTACAGGAGCCACTGCTGGGGAGACCCCAACTCTGCCCTCGGGGACGCCTGCTGGATTTGGGGGAATGAGGCAGGAGATTCTAGAAGTGGAAATGGGCATCTAGAGAAGGCGAAAGAGACAGAAAGCAGAAAGGAAGGGGGCAGAGGGAGGGCAGGGAGGGGGAGGCAAGGGCAGGAGGGGGTCGTGCTCGGGGGCCATGCTCAGGAGGGGCCCTGGGCGCTGCCCCCAGCTCGGCCACCTCCCCCTGGCAGCCCCGGGCCCCCTCCTCCCCTCAGCCCCCCCAGCCCCCTCCTCGCTGCAGGATGGGGTGGCTGCTCCACCCTTGGAGACCACGGTGAGGATTGGCCGTGGGCGAAGCCCAGCCCCGGGCCCGCAGAGCACCCACTGCGCGCCTGGCTGGGGCGAGGACCAGGCCGGGGCCCGGCGAAGGGGATGCCCCACCCAAGGCAGGGGAGCCCCGGCGGAGCAAGGGGATGGCAGAGTCCAGACCAGACACCCGCGCAGAGGCGAGGAAGGAGCCGGTGCCCGGTCCCGCAAGCCTGGGCTCCCTTCCCGGCGGCTCCTCCTGGAGACGTCGCGAACGTCCCCGGCCGCGCAGAGCCCTCCGCAGCCCCTCGGCGGCCTGACTCCCAGAGCCCCCAGCCCAGCCCCCAGCCCGGGCAGCCACCTTGGTCTCCAGCAGAACCGCTGCTCCTCCCCCGCTTGGAAACCTTCTGGTCACTTCTGCTGGCCTGGAGCGAAGTGCCCACTCCCCGCTGGGCCCCGAGACTGCAGCTGGCCCAGCCCACCGGGGCCTGCTCGCCCACGCAGCCCTGCCGGCCCTCTGCTCCAGGCTGCCGCTCCTGCGCTCGGGCCAGGCCTGGCACAGGGGGTCCCTCTGCCCGCGACGGTCTTCTCGCCCCGCCCCAGCCCATCCCTCCACCTCCCAGGGCAGACCGCCAGCTTAGGGGGGGTGCAGAGCCCTGACCTCGGGGCGGGGGCAGCGAGGCTTGGAGCCTGGGCTTCCCCCTTCCCCACCCTCAGTGGCAGCCCCCACCCACCTGGGACCCCTGCTTTGGGCCCCCCATCCTGCTGCGGGTTCCCTCCCCCACGCCCTCCAGCCACAGCTGCTGAGTGACCCAGAGCCACTGAGGCAATCTGTCCCATTTCCAGGGCCTGGAGGCTCATGGGGGAGAAAAGACCCCTGACCTTCCAGAAAGAGTCTCAAATAGCCTGCTGGCCCAAGCCAGGTTAGAGCCTGCGTGGGCAGGGCAGGGCACACCTGGACGGCGTCTGCGGCCTGCCTGGGAAAGCGAGGTGACGGGCAGGTCTTTGAAGGTTTGGGGGTTTGGGTTCCAGGGTTTAAAGGGGTTGGTGGAGATGGGGTAAACTTCAGATACAAGGGAATGAGACGGGAGGGCATGGCAAGAGGTGGGACTCCAGTCCTTCCCGGAGAGTCAACAGTCATTCAGGGAAGTGGACTTGGCCCAGTGGTTAGGGCATCCACCTACCACATGCGAGGTTTGCGGTTCAAACCCTGGGCCTCCTTGACCCGTGTGGAGCTGGCCCATGCGCAGTGCTGATGCACGCAAGGAGTGTCGTGCCACACAGGGGTGTCCCCCGCATAGGGGAGCCCCACGTGCAAGGAGTGCGCCCCGTAAGGAGAGCCGCCCAGCGCGAAAGAAAGTGCAGCCTGCCCAGGAATGGCGCCGCACACACGGAGAGCTGACACAGCAAGATGACACAACAAAAAGAAACACAGATTCCCGGTGCCACTGACAAGAATACAAGCAGACACAGAAGAACACACACAACGAATGGACAGAGAGCACAGACGACTGGGGGGTGGGGGGGGAGAAATAAATAAAAAATTAATTAATTAATTTTAAAAACAGTCACTCGATCAATGAGTTGTTGTTGAGCTAAACGGGTTTTCAGGAAGTTCTTTAAACAATAAAGTTCTTTGCAAATTTACCTTCCTGGACAAAAAAAAAATTCTGGAAGGGTCAAGTTGTACAAACGTTTGCAGCCTTAGTTGGGTCTTGCTGGTGCTTTGGGCAGTTTATTCAGAGACCCTCGGGCAGCGCACGGGGACAGGCTACCCAAACCTGAGGCTGCTGAGCACCAAGCTCGGGTTGGGAGGAGCGGGCACCCCGCAGCCTCGGTTTCCCCTTCTATAAAATGTGGTGTGGCCTGCATGGACCCCCGAGGCCCCTCTGGCTCCCATGGGGTCTGCTTGAAGCTGGGCTCAGGTCTGGGGGAACTACTCAAGGGTGCCACGCAGGGCGGTGACCGAGGCAGAGGCGAATGCAGATGTCCCAAAAAGCCGGCCCTGGCCTCCGCCAGCTGCCTCCACTCCTGGACCCTGAGCTGAGCAGGGGAGGGAGGCCAGAAAAGCAGGGATCTGGTGGGAGTGGGGGCTGGGTCTGCCGGGGAAGTGGCCCCCAAAGTCAACCAGTCTCAAGTCTCTACTCCTCTGCCTCCCCACAGCAGCCCGTCCCTCAAGGAGTCCCCAGCCACCGTGATCTTGCATTCCCCAGGGCCAAACCAGGCTGCCGAGATCTGGCTTAGCAAAACCCAAGCTGACCCCGCCACTCCCCTGCTCAAAAGCCCCTTACGACCCCCCATTGCCCTGCAGATAAAGGCCTACCACACTATCAAAAGCCCACTAGCTCTTTTGAGATGTATATGTCTTCAAAAGAATACAATTTACAAAGATGATGGGGGTGGGGGGTGGGTTATATGGGAACCTCTTATGTTTTTTAATGTAACTTTCTTTGTGATGTAATAAATTTAATTTTAAAAGTATTAAGTAAAAATTTTTTTTAAACGCCTAGCTAGCTTTTTTGGAGAAATTATCCTAAAATCCATTTGGAAATGCAAGGAATCCAGAAAAGCCAAAACAATCTCGACAAGAAAAACTACAGAATTAAGGAGGCAAAACAGTGGGGTCCTGGCACATGGACAGAAGTGTGGACAATGGGTCCAGAGAGGAACCCTCACACCTCTGGTCAACTGACATCCAACAGGGGCCCCAGAACCACTCCATGGGGACGGAATCGTTTTCCCAACAAGTCTCGCAGGGACAGCGGGAAATCGTCATGAAAAGAACGATGTGCCACCCCCACCTCACGTGACACGCAAACAGTGACTCAGAAGGGACCAAAGACTGCGATGTAGGGGCTGAAGCTATAAAGCTCTTGGAAGAAAACCTAGGTGTAAATCTTTGTGGCCTTAGGTATGTTACCAAAAGCATGAGCAACAGAAGAAAAAAATAGGTAAGTTGGGTTCCATTAAAATTTTAAAACGTTGTACTCCAAAGACCACCACCAAGATGTGAAAAGACAACACATAGAATGGGAGAAAATATTTGCAAATATATATTATATAAGATAAGAGTCTAGTATTTATAATATACAAAGAACTATAAAAACTCAAAAATAAAAACCAAATAATTTAAAAGCGAACAAAGGATTTGGGTAGATGTTTCCCCAGGGAAGATCTACAAATGGCCAGCAAGATGCTCTATATTACTAGTCACTAGGGAAATGCAAATCAAAACCACACCGAAATACCACCACATGCCCACATGGGTGGCTAGAAAACATTTTTAAAATAAAGGCAGTAGCAAGTATTGTTGAGGCTTTGCAAAAACCAGAGCTCTCCTACACTGCATGGGAATGGAAAATAGTACTGCTGCTTTGAAAAAGAGTCCAGCTCTTCCTCAGAAAGTGAAACGTAAAGTTACCATTTGACCCAGCAATCCTACTCCTGGGTGTGTACCCAGGGGAAATGAAACCTGTGTTCACATAGAAACTTGTGCATAAATGTTCACAGCAGCATTTTTCATACCCTTAATAGCGAAAGAATGGAAACAACCCACATGCTCATCAGCTGATGAATGGACAAATATAACGTGGTACATCCATACAATGGAGTATTGTTTGGCAATAAAAACACTGATACATACTACAAGGACAAACCTTGAAAACATCCACCAAGTCAAATAAGCCAGCCCCAAAAGGACAGCAATTGCATGACTCCACTCACGTAAAATGTCCAGGAGAGCAAATCTGTAGGGACAGAAAGGTTGGTGGCCATCAGGGGCTGGGACGGGGAGAATGGTGTCCCTGCTAATGGATAAGGACTTCCTTTTGGGGCATTAGAAAGATCTGGAATTAAATAATGATGATGGCTGTACAACACTGTGAAAATACTAAAAACCACGTTACACACTTTATTTTTTTTAATGAATTTTTTCCCCATATAACCCACTCCCCACCCCCACCACATCATTTTTTTTTAAAGATTTATTTTTGTTTATTTCTCTTCTGTTCCCTGCCTCCCCCATTGTCTGTTCTCTGTGTCCATTTGCTGCGTCTTCTTCTTTGTCTGCTTCTGTTGTTGTCAGCAGCATGGGAATCTGTGTCTCTTTTTTATTACATCATCTTGCTGCATCAGCTCTCCGTTGTATGTGGCGCCTTTCCTGGGCAGGCTGAAATTTCTTTCGTGCTGGGCAGCTCTCCTTATGGGGCGCACTCCTTGCGCGTGGGGCTCCCCTACGCGGGGACACCCCTGCGTGGCACAGTGCTCCTTGCGCGCATCAGCACTGCGTATGGGCCAGCTCCACATGGGTCAAGGAAGCCTGGAGTTTGAACCGCGGACCTCCCATGTGGTAGACGGACGCCCTAACCACTGGGCCAAGTCCACTTCCGCATCATTTTTGTAAATTTTTTTTTTATGATATATACGTCACATAAAAAATGTTACATTAAAAAATGTAAGAGTTTCCCATATACCCCCCACCCCCAGCCCACTCCTTCCACACCAACAACCTCCTCCATCATTGTGGCACACTCATCGCACTCGGTGAACACATTTGGGAGCACTGCTGTGCCACTTAGGTAATAGCTTACCCTGTAGTTTGCACTCTCCCCCAGTACATTCGGTGGGTTATGGCAGGATATGTAAAGTCCAGCATCTGACCTTGCAATATCATTTAGGACAACTCAAAGTCCCAAAAATGCCCCCACATCACATCTCTTCTTCCTACTCCCTGCCCTCAGCAACTACTGTGGCCACATACTTTAAAAGGGAGAATTTTATGGTGTGTAAACTGATCTTTTAAAAAAAGGCTCCCAGACACCTTAGCTGGATTTTGGGACTCTTCACAGCGGGTCCCACCAGCTTCTCCCATCTCACCTCCCAGTTGCACCACAGCCACATCCTCCACCATTCTGGAAAAGTCCAGGAAGTCACACCTTCACCATTATCGCCTGGGCACCCCTTACCCTAGCACTAAGCCCCTGATTTGGGGGTAGCCCTTGTCTGATGGTGAGTTCTCCAAGGTCAGGGGTACTCAGAAGGGGCCCCACAGAGGTGTCAGTCAAGGAGAAGGGAGGGATGGACGTGGATGGATGGATGGATGGATGGATGGGTGAATGGATGGTGGATGATGGATGGATAATATATGGATGGTGGATGGAGGGAAGGATGGATGGATGGATGATGATTGGATAATATATGGATGGATAGATGGATGGATGGATGAATGGATGGTGGATGACGGGTGAATAATATATGGATGGATGAATGGAAGGAAGGGTGGATGGTGGATGGATGGAGATGGATGATGGATGGATGAATGGTGGATGGATGGATGAATGATGGATGGATAATAGATGGAAAGGTGGGTGGATGGTGGGTGGATGGTGGATGGGTGGATGGATGGATGATGGAAGGAAGGGTGGGTGGATAGTTGGTGGTTGGACTGATAATGGGTGATGGATGGATGGATGATGGATGGATGGTGGATATATGGGTGGATGGATGGATGATGGATGATAGATGGATGAATGGTGGATAGATGGAAGATGGATGAATGATGGATGGATAATAGATGGATAGTGGATGGATGGAAGGATGACGGAAAGGTGGGTGGGTGGTGGGTGGATGATGGAAAGGTGGGTGGGTGGTGGGTGGATGATGGAAAGGTGGGTGGGTGGTGGGTGGATGATGGAAAGGTGGGTGGGTGGTGGGTGGATGGGTGATTGATGGATGGATGGGTGGAGGTGGGTGGGCAGGTGGACAGGTAGGCAGGTGGAAGAATGGATGAATTTTCAGAATCTCAGAAAGTCCATCTAGTGACCCTGTCTTGGGAAAAGGGAGTGGCCACATTCACCCCTGTATGCTGTCTCTGTCCTGGCTCCACAGCCCAGGCTGCCCAAGGGTGGTGGGAGGGATGGTCAGCCAAATGGCTGAAGGAGGGGAGGAGTCAGCGCCGCTCTTTGCCCGGATTCCACAGCCCGGCCCAGCCTCCCTCATGAGGGCCCAGGCCCTGGGAGCAGGCCCCATAGGAGCACCGGCCGAGCAGACAGGCCAGCCCTGCCCTAAGCCAAGCGGGGCAGGGGCCCCGGCTGGGGAGGGGAGCAGAGAGGCGGCCCCGCCCGGCCTCTGCTGAGCCAGGGGAAGCGAGAGAACTCAAGCACCGGCCGGAGAGAAGACAGACGCGCCCCACACTGGGCTAAGCTGATGGGAGCCTCCCAGAGGCACAGCCTCCATCCTCCCTGCACATGCGTGCACACGCACACATAATACACACACCACACGTACACACACTCCTCACACACGCACACCCACACCTCACTCGTGCTCACACTTGTGCAATGCGCACATACTGCGTGCACACACCATGCCTCACACATGCTCTCACACATCTACAACTCACACACACACGTGCACACATCTCACACATGCTTACACACAAACACCATCCAGCCAAGGCGTAACTGGCGTCCCGGCCCATAGCCGCCAGGCAAGCACAGCTACTGATGTTTGTTGTTTGAATAACTTCAGAGAAACAGCTTCTTTTTTTATTTTTCATTTTCACAAACTCACACTCTCCCTTCCTCCTACGCCCCTGGTAACCCCTAATCTCCTTCTGTCTTTGCGAATCTGCTACTTGTGGTCATCTTTTATAAGGGCTCTACATTTCTCCTCGTGTGTCTTCTGATTTCACAACGTTTTCAAGGTTCCTCGGGGCTGCAGCGTGCCTCAGCGCGCCTTCCTCCCTTTGGCCAAGGAATGCTCCATTGTTGTGTGCACCATTTTGTTGGTCCTTTCAGCTGCTTGTGGACACATGGGTTGTTTCTGGCTCTCGGCTGGTGGGAATAAAGCTGCTGTGAACGCTGGTGCACACGTATCTGTTTGCACCTGTTTTCGCTCTCTTTGGGTACAGACCTAGATGGGGATTGCGGGGTCATGTGGTAACTCTCTATTTACCTTTTGAGGCGCTGCCTTCCTGCCTTCCACGGTGGCCGTGCCATTTCACATTCCCGCCATCAATGCACTAGAGCCTCAACTTCTCCCCATGCTCCCCAATACTTGTTACATTCCCTTATTTTAGTAATAGCCGTCTCAAGTGTGTGTGAGGTGTTATCTCACTGCAATTTTGATTTGTGTTTTCCTAATTGCTAACGATATTGGGCGTCTTTTCATGAGCCTATTGGCCATTTGAATAGCTTCTTTGGAGAAACGTCTACTCAAGTCCTTCTCGCATTTTTGATTGAGTTGTTTGTCCCTTTTCTGTTGCATTGTAAAGCTTCTTTGTATTTTCTGGCTATTAAGCCCTTATCCTATATATGGTCTGAAACTATTTTCTCCCATTCTGTAGATTATCTTTTCACTTTCTTGATAACTTCCCTCAGTGCACAAAAGTTTTAAATTTTGATCAGTTCGGATTTATCTACTGTTTCTTTTGCTGTTTGAGCTTTTGGTGTCATATCTAGAATCCATTACCTAATCCGGGGCCAGGGAGGTTTGCCAGGGGAGGTGATGAAGAACCTGAAACTTGGGGGATGAAAAATAGACCCCAGGCAGTGGGGGGCGTGGGGGCACCATCGGGAAGCGTGACCTTCCCAAAGGGGGCAGCACGGGCAAGGGGCTTGGGGCGTGAGGAAGGGCCAGATCCGCAGCTGGCGATGAAGGTGGGGCCGAGCTGGGGTGGGGTGAGGGTCCCAAAGGCACGGGTCCTCCTGGCCCATTTGAAGGGAATAGGAGGCTTTTATTTTTTAAGATTCAGTGTGACCGGAATTCATAAGGAAAAGAGAAACCACGACTCCTGTATCATTCTTTGGGATTCTGCTGGCCAGGAAGCAGCTTCTGCGCTTGCCTGGGGCTCTCCCAGCCTGTGAACTGGAGTGAGGACGCCAAGCTCTGAGCTCCAGAACGTCGCAAACAGCCGAGGGGATTGGCCCCCGCCCAGGGAAGGAGGAGCCTTAAGCTGAGCGGGGGCACCCACCCCGTGGGCCTATGAGGAAATCACTGACGATGTGTGCCCGGGGCCGTCAACATCCACCCGCCTGATTCTTCCACGAGAGCCCGCAGGCAAGGTTTAACAGCCCGCTGCAGGGGCTTGCGCTGGAGGTCTTTGGGTTGTTTCTGCATTGTTTTTGCAATTTTCCTGCAAGCTTGAAATTATTTCAGAACAAAAATTTTAACAAAAAAGATTTACCTTGCTTCTCAGTCCATCTGGTACGGCGCACGTCGAGGCGTCTTTGATCTGCCGTGCGGTTGTCATTGGCCAGTGGGGTAACGTAGCTAACACGTCCTTCCACTCCAAAAGCCACCCCGGCTTTTCACAGTCTATCTAGAAAATGCTAATTCAGAAAAGTCGAGCTCAAAACTTTCCATATTTTCATCCAAAGGTGATCCCTGACAACACGTGAGGGTGTTTCCTTCCGGCCTTTGATTTCCCCCGCACATTTGATAGCATCTTTATGTTTGCCCACATAATATTCTGCGTCTTAAGCTGTTTCTCCGCCCTGACTGCACAAGCATGTCCCCTTGTCTTTCAAACCCTTTGTCCCTCCGGTTCCAACTGCATCGACAAAGGGGTTGATCGGGTCCCAGTGTGCTGTCACTGCTGGCCCGTTTCTTCCACCATAAATAACGCCCTGAAGAACTGTGCGAGGGACTTCCTAAATTTTGGAACATTTTCTTTTTAAAGAAAGAAATTTTTATTTTATTATTTTTTTTTAATTTCTCTCCCCTTCCTTCCCTCGCCCCCCGCCCAGCTGTCTGCTCTCTGTGTCCATTCTCTGCACGTTCTTCTGTGTTCGCTTGCATTCTTGTCAGCGGCACCAGAAATTTGTGCCTCTTTTCGTTGTGTCATCTTGCTGTGTCAGCTCTCCATATGTGCGGCGCCACTCCTGGGCAGGCTGCACTATTTCACGCTGGGCGGCTCTCCTTACAGGGTGCACTCCTTGCATGTGGGGCTCCCCTACACGGGGGACACCCCTGCGTGGCAGGGCACTCCTTGCGCGCATCAGCACTGTGCGTGCGCCAGCTCCACACGGGTCAGGAGGCCCGGGGTTTGAACCCTGGCCCTCCCATGTGGTAGGCGGGCGCTCTATCTGTTGAGCCAAATCCACTTCCCAGGGAACATTTTCTTAGTATGAGTTTCCAGAAGTGGAATTACTGAGTCCGTCACTTCCTGAAACAGTAAGCAGAAATGGCCTCCAGAAAGCGCCTGACGAGCACGTCCCCCGGGGTGTCGCCTGCGTTCCCTGGGCGCGCGTTGGTGGGCTCCTGGGTCACTGACGATCGTGATGAGTCGGAACCGGAGGCAGCTCCCCTGCCCTGGAGGCCTCCCTGTGGTCACAAGCATGTCCCTAGGCCAGCGCTGCTGCCACCTCTTGGACCTGTCCCCTCAGCCCTTCAGAGGCCAAACGCACAGACCAGAACTCGAAACCGAGCCCCCTCCACGCGCCCCTGGCCGGTCGCTTCCTCCCTGGACGTGGGCCCACGAGGAGGGCGGGAGCGACGCCGCATGGACGGCAGGCAGAGGCGCCTGGCCCCCGCGCCCTCCAGCCGGCCCGCCCTCTTGAACCGCCGGGTGACAGGACATTCCCGGGTCCAACGCCCCCTTCTTCCCAGAAGGGCAGCAGATCAAACGCACTGGGCTCCTGGACTTCATTAGCTACTTCTTTACTCTCCGTGCCTGGCAGAAGTTTCCACTTAAAGGGCAACATCTCTGAAATTCAGGGTCCCCTCCAAGAGCCGCGCAGCTGAGTGCAGACTGAGGTCCGGTGTGTGTCGAGGTCCCTGGAGCCCGGAGGCTGCCCCCGTTTCAGAGGTCCCCGGGCCCAGTGGGGGACGCCCAGCCCAGCCACCAGGCAGGCCAGACGCCTCCTGGACACAAGGCAAGCCGGGGTGCGGCCGGGGGGAGCTGCCAACGCCAGAAGGCCGCGAGCTTCCGCCACCCTGGCTGGGGGGGACCGGCTCGGGGAGGCAACGGGGAGCGGCCGGCCGCCCTAGCTGTTCACTCATTCGCTCATCCTTTCATTCTTCGGTTCAACAAGCACTGGCTGACGTCCTCCACGTCGGGCCCTTGGAAACAGAGAAATAAATCAGACCAAAGCCTCTGGCCACGAAGCTGACCGCCTCTGGAGGGAGAAATGGGCATCCAGACCACGCGATCACAGACACACACGTGTTGGAAAACTACCCTCTGGGCGCTTACTGGGCACCACGATCTGGGCTGGGAGAATTAGACCGAGAGGATTCAGGGAGCTGGGATCCGGTTTGTCGAAGGCCCGGAAGGAGCTGGAAGCTGGGTGGGGCAGGGGGCTGGGAGGACAGCAGAGGCAAGTGCCCAGGCCTCTCGCCGGCCACAGCGGACAGACACCCAGCGAAGGCCAAGGACCGGCGGGGACCAAACGGTGGCCAGGCTTTCCTCCCCGCCCAGGCCTGGCCTCGGGCTAGGCCGGAGCTCCAGCGGGAGTGAGCAGGGCGGCCAGGAAATGCTGCTTCCGTTTCCCAAGGGCCGGAAGGACGGTGGCCCGGGAACACAGTGCCAGCGTCTGTCCTGGGAAGTGGGGAGGCGGGCTCCGGGCGGGGGGCCTGCGCAGGAAGCAGCTGTGGAGGCGCGGAGGGGGCGGGCAGGGGTCCTCTGCACGGCGCGGCCTTCCGTGGAGGCCGGGCGGGGACACGCTGCAGCACGGACCCACGGCGGCCTCCGGTCAGTCAGGGGCCTCCCGCGCCCTCCGGGCCTCTGCGGAAGAGCCGGAGAGCAGATTCCTGTCCCGAAGCATCGTGGGAATTAGAGGTCACTGCGGGGGCCTAGGGGCCAGGAAACATTCCCCGCCAGACCATGGGCAGCGGGCGGGCAGGACCCCCCGGCTCCACCCACCTGCCCGGCCGGGGCTGCAGCACGTGGGTGGGCAAAGGTGCCAGGCACCCGGTGAACCGACGAACTGTCCAACGAACGGGTGGATGAGAAAGAGCAAGGCTCCCGCCTAGGGGAGCCCAGGGCTGGCTGGGTCACAGCCGTCTCCCACTCAGAGGCGGGTCAGGGCACCTCTGGGGGGTCAGGGCGGACCCCTTCTGGGCGGGCTGGTGGAGGGCGAGGTGGAGGTTGCTGGCCATTGCAGACGGAGCCCAGGTGCCAGCCCTTCACTGGTCAGTGACGGCCGGGCCCTGTCGGCCTCACGCTGATGTGAGCTCTGGGTGGGAGGCTCTTTGTCTCTTAAGAGACTTGTGGGTGTGGGACGGTAAGAGGCTGCAGTCCTGCCCTTGGTGACCACGGCAACGACTCCAGTCCCAGGAAACAGTTTAACAATGCAAACTCTATAGACTTTAAATATTCAGGGAAAATGCAAACCGAATGTGCTAGAAGCTTATTTAGAATGTTTGAAGTCCATGCTAAAAGCTTACCTAGGATGTGGAAGGGATATGCTAATTCAAGCCTATTGAAAACTGACACAAAAGGACCATTTGGCCCTTCCTCTCTGTATAAAAGGGACTCAAAAATCTTGTTCGGGGCTCGGGATTGAAACGGAAAGCTCCCAAGTCCCACCGTCTGTCAATAAACCATTTTTCCTTCTCAAAATCATTCCTGAGTCCTGGCCCCTCTATATGCAAATAACTGAACCTCTCTCAAATTCTACAACAACGCCCCTTGCCCGGCCTGCTCCCACCCTCACCCCACCCCTCCACCCAGTCCCCCCGCCCCCCAAAGCATTTGTGAGCCGTGGGAGCTTTCCCGGAGCCTTGACAGGGACCCGAGGGCGGGGCGGGCCGGACATCACCCAGCCTGGGGCGTCCTTCCCCTGCCGGCCAAGTCTCGCTTCTCCTCCCCACGCCCCTCCTCCGGGGCACGCCGACTCATTCACGCAGCCCCAGCTTAACCCACGGAGAACAGCGAAGGGTCGGAGACCCCCTCGCCCGCTGACTAGAGAGCTGGCCACCCCACGGAGGCTGGCAGGACACGACTCTGCGTCAGAGACGATGGCCTTCATCACGGACTAGCGGTGGCCGGAGGGTCCGCATTTCACACCGTGTTCCCCGAGCCCCGATCTCCACGGGGCAGCACGGGGGGGCCAGATGGAGGCTGTGCCAAGACAGACCCCGAGCTCAGCACGCGCGCCTGCGTGCTCTGCAGCGAGTGAGGGGCTCTACCGCGCTGCACTGGGACCAAGGCCTTGAGAAGACGGCCCGCAAGGAAGATGCCTGCGCGCCAGGGGACCAAGGCACCCACAGATGGGCCGGGGCCCACCCATCCGTGCCTCGCCCTTGCCCTCTGGGGGTCTCCCCCCGCCCCACCGACCCTGCGCCACTTGCCCCTCCTTGTAAGGAAAAGCTTCAGTGTTTCCAAGGCGTTGCTCCACACTAGATGAGATTGTTTGAAGAGAGGTTCCAAGGATTTCAAAATGTCAAGAGCTGGAAAATCTGGGCCCGACCTCTTCTCACTGATGGCTCAGAGGAGAGCCCGGGGCTGCCCCAGGCCAAGAGTGAGTCAGAAGCCAGCGGTTCAGCAGCTCTGAGCTGTCCACGGCCTCCCGGGTTAGTCCCAGGCTTCAGCCCGTCAAAGCAGGGTCAGATCCGACATGCCCGAGGGTCCCTGCGCCCAGCCCAGGAGTCAGGGAGCGTGGCTGGCAGGGATGTAAGCATCTCTGTAGAAAGCGTCATCCTGAGAGCGGATGCGGCTCAAGCAGTTGAGCGCCTGCTTCCCACACGGGAGGTCCCGGCTTTGGTTCTCGGTGCCTCCTAAAACAAACAAACACACACAAGCGAAACAGAAAAACCAACTCAGGGGAGCTGACGTGGCTCAGTGGCTTCCCATGAGGAGGTCCCAGGTTCAATCTCCAGTCCCGGTATCTAAAAAAAATTTTAAAAAAAGTAAAAGCATCCTTTGGCTCTGTCCTTCCGGCCTCCTTTCTGACCGAGGAAAACTCAGCCTCAGCTGTAACTCCGCCCACCCTTGCAACAACACCCCTCTCTTTAATAGATTTCTGTGCTGGTCTTAGCTGCTGCCAGGCCAGAGTGTTGGGAGGACGAGGATTTCAGTCCAGCTTGTCCCCGAGAGCAGCAGGTACAACCTAGGGGCATCTGCGGACGGCTGTGCTCCCTCTGCCCAGCCCGGCCCAGCCCCTGGCCACCAGGTGCCCGCCGCAGCACCCAGTGCATTTTGGCCGTGGACGTGCCGTTGATCCTCCGGTCCGTGGAAGGAGCCAGTTTCTCATGAAAGTTCGTTTCAGCATTCCCGATCGCCTGACATGTGTCTGCTCTCTGGATTGTCCTTCGAATGGATTGCGCCTTCTTACTGTTCCATCGTTAATTAACGAGGTGAAACTTTTGACAGGTGTTAAAAGGAAAACTTGGCATAACCCGAAGTTTAGGCTCGCGCAGCCCTACTGAGTGATCCATGGATGGGGTGGAAGCAGGGAAGGGCGTTTGCACAGGGCCAACATGGAAAAAGCGAGGAACTGCTCGGATGTCCTGATGCCACGGTTTCCTGTACATAGGGGGGCTCACGAAGTGGGGGCAGGCGTGCATCGATCAGCACGGTCCACGCGTCCATTCTGAGGCGTCGTCTCTACTGGGCGGAAAAAGGTTTATCCGCAGGAGCTGCGTCGCTGCCGCCCTGGAGGGCACCGTCCATTTTCTCAGAACGCCCCCGCCTGCCATTGGTTTCGTCTTCTGCAAAATCCCTTCTTGGAAAGGGGTCCCTCCCAGGAGCACCCGATGCAGGCAGCGTTTTATTTCCTTAGCGCAGGCATTCATTTCGATTTGTAGCTGCCCTCCCCTTTTCAAAAAAACATTATTGGTAGTCCTTTAACCATCTAGATCAGACTGACTTTAAAATGCAAGCACTTTCCTCCAACTCCAGCCGTGCCTCAGTTTCCCCCGAACGGCTCCTAAGCAGAGACTGCTGGGCCCCGCCGACTCCGGGTGGGGAAGCTGGACCTGGGCTGAGCAGCTGGCACTGCCGTGGAAGCCCCCTGCCCACGGGGCTGCTTGGAGTCGGCAACTTAGTAGCCCCACCTCGGATGACGCCACCCCACCCACGCCACCTCCTCTGCTTGCCCGTGGCGCCGCCCTGCCCTCTGGCTGCGCAGAGCTTTCTCCTCCCCCGAGGCTGACCCTCTGGGACACCCCAAGCCCCCCAGATCCTCGAGGACTTGCCGGGGGCCCTCCTTGCACCTCCACACTCAGGGCCCAGCCTCCACTCGGGGGTCACTCTCTGCTGGGGCAGGTGGGGTGGGTAGGCAGCAGGCAGGGCTCCAGGCCGGCTGGGGGAGCCCCCGGGGAGGGGCACGTCGGAGGGCCGGGCAGCGGGTGCCGAAGCGTCCCGGAGAAGCGCAGCCACGCGCGGGCTCGCGCAGCTTCCTGGGCCTCCCCCCAATCTGCTGAAGCAAGTGGGGTTCAGAGCCCCAGGGTCCGTGCTGCGTCCCCTGGGGGTCTTCCGCTGGTGGTGAAGAGCCCACCTCTCCCGGTGACCCGCTGCCAGGGGTGCCAGGAAGGCGCACGGCCCCGACCCCCAGGACGGGGGCCAGAGGCGGCCGCTCCAGAGCCTCCCTGCGCACGTGTCCCCCCCCCCCCCCGCCCCCACTTTCCGAGGAGGAGAAAATGCGTCTCCCCTGCTCCAGCCAAACCCCAGCCCAGAGGCTGAGGGCGTGCGAGTGCAGAAAAGCAAGGGCGGTCCCCTGGCGCCCCACCCCGTCCGGCCCTGTCCACTGCCCGGCCTGGCCTCTCCAGGGGGACAGCTGGGGGGACATCGGAAGCCTGTGACACAGAGACAGACGGGCGCGGCGGAAGTCCACGCTCCACCCAAGCAAATCTGCCGCGTCAAGTTGCTCTTGGTCAGGAGCTGAGCCAGAAGGGCTTTGGAGGGAGGGTGGGGAAGGGCGGGAGCAGACGGAGCCCCGAAGAGAGGGGCCGCAGCGGGGTGCTGAGCAGGAGGCTGGAGCTGAGGTGCGGGGAAAGCATGCGGAAGCCTCGATTCAGGTGTGAAAGGCAAGGCGGGAGGGGGAGGGGGAGAGGAGGGGGAGGAGGAAGGCAAGGAGAGGAGGGGAGGGGAGGGGGAGGGGGAAGGCAAGGAGAGGAGGGGAAGGGAGGGGGAGGGGGAAGGCAAGGAGAGGAGGGGAGGGGAGGGGGAAGGGGAAGGCAAGGAGAGGAGGGGAGGGGAGGGGGAGCGGGAAGGGGAGGGGAAGGGGAGGGGGAAGGGGAGAGGGGAGAGGGGAGAGGAGAGGAAAGGCAGGAAGGGGAGGGGAAGGGGAGGGGGAGGGGATGGAATGGGGAGGGGAGGGGGTGGGGAGAGGAGAGAAAAGGCTAGGAAGGGAGGGGGAGGGGAGGGGAGGGAGAGGGAGGGGGAGGAGCGGGGAGGGAAGGAAAGCAATGGGTGAAGCAGAGCTGCTAACTGGAACCCACATGCCCGCCCGTCCACCCTTGGGTAGCCCAGAAAGCTTTGCCCTGGGCACGGTTTCCCCACAGGGTCGGGAACTGGAGGTGAACGTCGTCGCCCCTCCCACCCTTCTGTTCCACCCCGTCCAGGAGGCCCCAGGCAGGCCCTGGAAACGCGGTCCTCCATGTAGAAAAGTCTGAGGAACCCACCGGGGAAGGCCGAGGGCCCGGCTGCAGGCATCGAGAGGGGTGCTCGCACTGAACGGGGGTCCACGGGCTGCCCCGGGGGGCCCAGCCACAGCAGAGTGGACGGGGCCGCCAGGGCCTCTCCCGTCCAGAAGCCACCGCGGACACCGGTTTCTCTAGGCCGATGGGGCCCGGGCTTCCTGGGGGCGTCGGGGGTTCTGTGGGGCAACCTGGGGGCACCTGAAGACAGGTCCTTGGCGGGACCCCCCGGGTTGTGGCTGCGGCCCTGAGCCAGCTCCCTGGCCGGGACGCCTGGGCTGGGCGGGGGACTGGCTGCCAGCTTCTCAGAGAGCACGAGGCGGGCAGGGGCGGGGGCAGCCTGGGCCCTTTGTGCCCGGTGATGTCCCCGGGCAGGGGGGCGGCCAGGCAGCCAGAGCCGTTCCCACGGGCGGGCCCCAGGACGAGGGTCCCAGGACGCTGCCAGGCTCCGTCCTGCCTCGTGCACCTTTGGGCACCTGCCGGGACTCGGGGCCTGGACGGTGAGCTGAGACCCTCCCAGGCAGGTGGCAGGGCTGGAGCACTTGAGGACCTGAGTTCGAGGCCTGTGGGCTGTGAGCAGAGCACTGCCCCAGGAGTCCCAAGCCTGGGCCCGGGGTCTGCCCGCGGAGGGCGGTCTGCTGACACCCTGGGTTCTGGGCCTCGCCACCCCCAGCCTGGGACCTCTCCAGGGCAGGTCTGATGCCCGCCCAGGTCCTCAAAGTCCAGGCCTGGCGTAGGTGAGGGCACTCCTCCCCAGCCATGGCCAGCAGCCCGTGGTCCAGGCCGACGGCGCGGGAGACACAGGATGCCTGGCTTCTGGCTGGGATGAGGCTGGAGCAGACAGCTGGAGCAGCTGCAGCCAGAGCATGCGTGAGAGGAGGGCGAGGCCGGCTGCCGTCTGCAGAGCCGCCACCCTGCCAGCCACGGCCTGCAAGACTGCTGCCGCTTATGGCTGGTCACCGCGCCCAGCCAACAGGTTAATGACCACAGCACCTCACCCGGGTGCATCACCCAGGTACGTCACCACAGGTGCATCCCTGTAAGTACGTCACTGCAGGTACACCACTGTAAGCACGTCACTGCAGGTACATCACCCAGGTACACCACTGTAAGTACGTCACTGCAGGTACATCACCCTGGCATGTCACTGCAGGTACACCACTGTAAGCACGTCACTGCAGGTACATCACCCAGGTACACCACTGTAAGCACGTCACTGCGGGTATATCGCTGCAGGTACAGCACTGCAGGTCATTGCCACAGGTACACCACTGTAGGCACTTCACCCAGGCATGTCCATCACTGCAGGTGTGTCACCCAGGCACAGTCGCCCAGCTTGGCTCCCACCTCTCACTTCCTCTCCCACTCTTTCCACCTCAGATTGAGAGTCTGAAGGAGGAGGCTCCTTTCCTGAAAAAGAAGTGGCAGCCCCTGGGTGCTCCAGCCCCTGTTGGACACTGTCCGCGGCCCTGCCTGGCCTCTCCAGCAGTGAGGGGCTCCCCACTTCCAAAGCTCCCCCAGAGGCCCCAGGAGCACCCCGCGGGTGAACAGGTTGGACTTATCACTCCTTGCAGGCAGGGAGCACACGCCCGTGGAAGCGCGGGGCGTCTCGGGAAGGACGTCTTGCAGCACCTGGGCTGACGGTGGGTGATTCGGGGCGAGCTTAAGGGCGGGATGAGATTAGGAAGCAGCAGCAGGGCTCCCAGACCGGGGATCTCGATGGCGCTCACCTGGAAGCAGGGAAGGCCAGGGGCAGCGGTCACTCCCGCCGGCCCGGGCAGGGCGGCTGGTCAGTTCTGTGGCTCGGACGAAAGGCAGGCAAGGAGACAGGGGGCGCGGGCGTCTCGTCTCCGTCTCGGTCCTCGCGGTCACGGAGCAGCCTCCAGAGGGTAGCGCCCTTCGAGCTCACGCCTGCTGCACAGGAGGCAGCGCCCAGCCCGGGCCCCGTGCCCCCGGCCCCGGCCGCTGTCCCCCTCCTCCCCTTTGGTGGTCAGAACGCCGAGGCGGCCCCGTCTGACCCGTCTACGTGGCCTGGGCGGCCCCCGCCCCTTCTGAGCACGTGTCTCCCTGCTGGTAAAACGGGAAGAGCAAAGCAGCCGTGGACCCTCAAAAAAGATAGACAATTGTTCCTTCTCCTAATTTCACATTCTTGGTACATAGAAATAAAACTGACTTTTGTATATGGAAGAAAAGAAAAGATATGGGCACTAACACAGGCGCCCCGAGCTCATCCCCTCTACCAAGTGAGCGGCCCTGCTGCGAGGGGCTCACGTACCCCGCCCCCCGCCTGGTGGCTTCCGTCGGCTTCATGTGGGTCCAGCCACGTAATCCGTGGGGGGGGGTGTGTGTCCAGCAGGCCAAGGTGGAGGGGCGAGGATGGAAACAAGCAGACTGCAAGACCCTCAGCCATCTGGGTCTTGGAACAAAGGACAGTCCTGCTCATGGAGGAGGCTTGGTGGTGGCACCCAGGCACCGCTAAAAGGAGAAGACATCGCTAAAGGAATGAATGCAGAACAGTTAAAACTGACAACTTGCCTGATAGCACTCCGCGCGGGAGGAGCACAGTGAAGGCCTTGCACGTTCTCAGCAGCCGGCAGGAGTCTCCCTTCTGGGGAAAGCCCCCCCTCTGCCAGCAGTTCTGGAGAGGGAGGGGTCTCCCGAGCAGGGGGCATAATACGGGCCTCCCCGCCGCACCTCAAACGTTCAAAACTGACCCAATGCACAGCGTGCTCGGGCGGGGGGCCCTGCTATGGACACAGCGGGGGCCGAGCTTTGCGGATGGATCTCTGGGGACCCGGGCGTCAGGAGGAAGGTGGTGGGCTGTGAGGCCGGGGGCCATCTAGACGTCCCCGGAGGCGGTGAGGCAGGGGACAGGCCGAGCCGGCCGCGATGCATGATCTGGGGTGGGGGCGCATGGAAAGGGCCCTGGGACAAGCTGGTCGGGTGGGCGCCTTTCGGCGGCGCTGGCTCATCCGCTCAGAGCAGGGGCCGCCGTGGCCAGGCCCCAGCTGGACTCGTGGAAGCGGAGGAGGTGGTCTCTGGGGGGCTTCCTGGCCTCGGCCCCGGGGGGTCTGCCCGCCCGGGCCACTCAGCACAGTCTCCGGTTCCCGCCAGGGCGACGTCTGGAACCTCCGCCAGTGACACGGCCGTGGGCCTCAGACAGTACAGTGTTCGAGTCCTCCCACCTCCCACGGCCCCCCGGCGCCCCCCAACAGCCTGGGCTGCACAGGGGGCACGCAGGCTGGCCCAATGCCCTGGGTGCCCACCCCGTGCGACGCCCCCCGTTGACGTCACCTGCCCAGTGCCAAGGGCCAGCCCTGGCCATGGGCTCTCCCCGGAGGAGGGGAGAGAAGCTGGAGGCGAGTGAGGCGACCCCATGGGGGGCGAGGCTGGGGCCAGCCTGGCAGGATGGGCGCTGTCGGGTACAGGGTGCTCTCCACGCCCCCCGCCCAGGCTCTCTCGGGGGGTCTCTGCGGTCCTGGGGCTGGACTCCCACCCTCCTTATGTCTCCAGGCTCACGCAAATGTCCGGGGAAACGGAGGCCCATGGAAGCAAACACGGGAGCCAAAGCTTCGGGCTAGTGGAGCTCAGGGAGGGCCACCAGGGGCTACAAAACTGTCGCTGGGCTCCCATCCCTCAGGGATTTTCTGTTATTATTTAAATGGATAACATTTTTCATAACATTTGCAGGGAAGCGAACTTGGCCCTGTGGTCAGGGCATCCGTCTACCACATGGGAGGTCTGTGGTTCAAACCCCGGGCCTCCTTGACCCGTGTGGAGCTGGCCCATGCACAGAGCTGATGCGCACAAGGAGTGCCGTGCCATGCAGGGGTGTCCCCCGCATAGGGGAGCCCCACGTGCAAGGAGTGCACCCCGTAAGGAGAGCCGCCCAGCGTGAAAAAAGTACAGCCTGCCCAGGAATGGCGCCGCACACACGGAGAGCTGACACAAGATGACGCAACAAAACAAGACACGGATTCTGGGCCACTGACAAGAATGCAAGCAGACATAGAAGAACACACAGTGACTAGACATGGAGAGCAGACAGTGGGGGGATGGGGCTGGGAAGGGGAGAGAAATGAATAAATAAATAAATTCAAAAGGCAGCTTGAACTCTGAAAAAAAAGTAAGAACCATGTCACAAAAAAACACATTCAGTACAATCAATCAAGCAACAACAGTTGCAGCACCCCGTGGAAGGAAGATCAATCCAGCCCCTGAGGGGAGGCCACGGCCCAGGGCTGCAGGCTGGGAGGGACCCTGCCTTCCCCGCCGGCCTGTGGGCTCTTCCCCGGGCTGCGTAGCAGGGAGTCACAGACGGGCTTGACGCAGCACACGTGTGTCCTCGCACGTCCTGGAAGTCAGAAGCGCCGGGATCAGGTGCGAGCAGGACTGCTTCCTTCTGGAAGTTCCAGGGGAGAAGCCGCTTCCCGCCGTGTCCAGCTCCGAGAGGCCCCGTTCCCACTTCTTGGCCAGAGCACAGCGTCTCCCCACTCTCTGCTCCCATCACCACTGGCTCTTCCGCCCTCCTCCTTTAGGGGCTCCCCCGTATGACTCCCCCATCTCAAGGCCCTGAGTCCCATCTGCAAAGTCCCCTGTGCCTCCTAAGGCTGCTCAGCCACGGCCCCCAGGGACGGGGGCCTGGGCACGTTTGGGGACGGGCCACTCGCCCAGGCAAGCCGTGGGGCACTGGGCCTCGACTCCCTGTCCACAGGCCCGGGTGCAAGTGTCCGAGGACCCTCCCGGGACAGAGACCCACAGAAAGCCCGTGACCCAGCCCCCAGGGCACCCACGGCCCAAGAGCGGGGACTAAGAGATGCCCCCAGAAGGGGCTCAGGCTCCACGGGGACAGCGGTGGGAGGTGACAGGACCCGTCAGATCATTAAACCTTGTACAGGACTTCAGATTGGCAAAGCACTTTTCTTATGTGCTAGGAATGAGCGGAGGCTCGTCCAGTATTTTTAGGATGTCAGTCAACGGGAGCAAAAGAAGGCGCCTGTGATGAGCTGGCAGGGACGTGGAGCCTGAGGCCTGAGGGGGGGTCCCCACGAGGCAGGCGGCCTGGTCCCCGAGCCCAGGCCCGCATCCCCACCCGCCTGCCTCTAACCCTTCCCGGAGCCAGCACAGGTTTGCCCATACCCACTCACCAGAGAGCAAGAGGATGAGCAGAGGCCACCCCAGAGCCTCCCCGGGGGTCTCCCACAGCCCCGGATGAGGCTCTCGGACGGGCCCTGGGGTGGTGGATGCACCGCTGCAGTTTCCTTCCAGGCCCTGTGACACCCTCAGCACCAGTGGGTGCCAGGGGTGAGGCAGACCAGCCTGTGGGAGGCCACGGAGCTGTGGCAGTCCCTGGCGTGCCCCCCCCCACGGGGCCCCAGCTGCCTCCTAGAGCCCCTGGATCACCTCGGCCCTGGGGCCTGCAGGGGAGAAGAGCTCAAACCCCCTCTGTCCCCACCCCCGCCAAAAGCCAGGAGGGCAGGGTGTAAGCCAGAGAGTCCTGGGTTCGAGTCCTGCCCCGTCATTGCTCACTGTATGGCCCCAGGCAGGTTTCACAGCCGCTCTGAGCCTGTTTCTTATTGTCATGTGGCAGAAATGACATCTGCCTGTTCTGGTTAGGATCCCCAGCAGAGGACAGAATTTGCCCTCCAGGCAGGTTTCAAACAAGGAGCTTAGATAAAGGGACTGTTTGCAAGGCTTGGGGGTGCTCCAGGAGCAAGAGTGGGCAGCAGCTCCCCCACTGCCCCCTACCCCCAGGCCAAGGAGGAAATGGTGCTTCCACCGAAGCCCAGAAGCCCGTGGAGCTAAAGCAGCGGGTGGCGGGGTGGGGGCACTGGAGGGGCTAGCCAGGCCGATGCTGGAGAGGGGTGGGGGCGAGGCAGCCCCTCCTCTCCTTCTGCCCTCTGACCTCCAGCCACTGCGCCCGTTGGGGAACCCACCCAGATGCCAGTGGGGCGCCGCCCCCCAGGCTCGGCCGTGGGCACCCTGGCCGGAGGGCAAATGAAAAGTTGTTATTTGTCCATCCACTCGCTCAACAAACACCTAGCAGGCGCCTTAGACAGTGCCAAGCACTGTCTAAATACCAGAGAATCTTTGGGGAAGAAAAGAGAAAATCCCCTCTCTCCAGGAGGTTACATCCTAAGGGACAAACCAAACAGTAAAGAAATCACCAGCTTTGGGAGGTAATGCCAGGTCCAGGCAGCAGGAAGAGAAGCAGAGCAGGGCACAGGGAGGGACAGTGAAGGGGCGGCTGTCTGAGGTCACAGGAGGAAGCACCTCGAAGCCCTGGCGCAAACTCAGCAGAAGCGTTTCCTTTTAGAACATTCATATCTGCTAGAACTGGCCTCTTAGGACCTACTAATGATTTGAAAAAACAAAACATGGAGAGAATGCGGATTCCAAATTAGAGCAAGGTAAGAAGTAAAAGGGACGTCCCTGTCCCTGTGCTCACCGGCAATCCTGGAATTAATCCACTTGGCTTAGCGACGGGGAGTTGGAATCCCAGTCCTTGGGCGTCCTTACCGCATCCCTGAACACAGAGAGCCGCGTGTGCCCACCCAAGGTTCCCAGAAGTCCTGCTGCCTTGCTCCCCTGCCCTCTCAGACGTACCCCTATTTGGATAGTAAACTGTGCTGTCACCCTGGCTTGGTTCCCAGGATCAAGAATTCAGCTTACCCTGCCTCTACCACCTCCCAGCTATGTGAACTTGGGCTGGTCACTTGACCTCTCTGTGCCCCAGAGTACTCAGCTCTTCAGTGAGGATGCGGAGGCTCCATCAGTCGGATGGGAAGGCGTGGGCCCCTGGCACGTGCCCTGCACCGCGCATGGTGCTCTGAACAGGCGTTAGGCCCCAGGCCGGGCACTCACAAGGGAGGTGAGCAATCCCAGACCTCTCCTGGGAAGGTTCAGGGTTCCCTGGTACCCAGTGCTCAAATCCTGGGTGCACTGGCAGACATGGGAGGTGCCCGAGCCTCCCTGCCCCTCGGGTGCCCCCCAGACCTGCCGGCTCACCTCCCCTGCCTCTGGGAAACCAAGCAGGGTTACGCCTGTCCCGGCAGGATCAGAGGTCAACAGATGTCCACCCGCCCACGGGGGGCAGCCCTGAGCCGCCGGGCGAGGGGAAACATCTATGGCCAGCTCCTCTCCCGCAGGCCTCCACCCGCAGCCAGGACCAAACAAGAGCCAGAAGCCAGCCTCCAGGCCAGGCGGCGGTGTTTCCCGGTGCCCCGCCCAGGGACAGCTGAGCACAGACGAGCAGGTGGCACTGCCCACCTGTGCCTGGGCGGTCCTCGGCATCTGCAGGCCACCCTGTCTGTGAGTGCCTCCCGCGGCACTGGACACGCTCAGCACTTGGAGTCTGTCCCTGCTTGACCAGAAGGCTCTCGGGCGGGTACAGTGGCATGGCCTCCACTGGCCAGCGGTCATTCTGGCCACAGCTCTGAGCCCACCGCCCCAGGGGCAGACGTGGCAGGGGCAGGGGCGAGCTGAGGCCCTGACAAGGGGTCCGGAAGCCCCTCTCTTGCATCTTGGTAGGAGGCTGGACAGAGACCTGTGATGGCTTGGCAAAGGTTTTCCCTCTGGGCCAGGGACAAGGCTTGGCTCCTAGGATCTCAAAACTCCCTGGGGGTTCCTCCAGCCCAGTGGTCTCTGACTGCTTACCACTTCCCAAATAAAACGCCACGTTTTAAAATCACCCAAATGATTTTTCACAGAGGCGCAAAAGTAATTCAACACAGGAAGGCCCCCCTTTTCAACACATAGCACTAAAGGAACACAGGCAAAAAGTGACCCTTGACCTAAACCTCACACCCCACCCAAAAATTAACTCAAAACGGATTGAAGGGGAAGCGGATATAGCTCAACTGATTGAGCCCCCATTACCACATGGGAGGTCCCAGGTGCGGCAAGGTGACACAAAAGATGGCACAACACAAAGATGACACAACAAGAGACGCAAGAAGAAAAACATAATGAGAGCTACAACAAAGCAGGGAATGGAGGTGGCTCAAGCAATTAGGTACCTCCCTCCCACATCAGTTCCCAGTGCCTCCTGAAGAAACAAGGAAAACGAACAGACACAGCAAATGCAAACTTGAGGGACTGGGGAGAAATTAAAAAAAAAAAAAAAACTAATATAATAAAATAAATAAATCTTAAAAAATAAAAGGATTGAAGACTTAAACATAAAATGCAAAACTATAAAACTTTTAGGAAAACACCGAGGATAAAATCTTTGGGATCTAGGGCTAGGCGATGAGTTCTTAGACTTGACACCAGAAGCATAATCCCATTAAAGGGAAAACTGATCATTTCGACTTCATCCAAATTAAAACCTTTGACTCTGCAAAAGATCCTATAAGAGGCTATAAGATGGGAGCAGAGGTGGCTCAAGTGTTTGAGTGCCTGCTTCCTACATTGGAGGTCCTGGGTTCAGTTCCCAGTGACTACTAAAAACAGCAATAACAACCACAAGCAAAACAAATGAAAAAAACAACTCAGGGAAGCCGATATGGCTCAGTAGTTGAGTGCCTGCTTCCCACATAAAGGGTCCCAGTTCAATCCCCGACCCTGGTACCTCCCCCACAAAAAAGGGTGAACACAAATGTTATAGGCTGGGAGAAAATATTTACAAACTCGGTATCCCACCAACGACTCATATCTAGAATATATAAAGAAGTCCTAAAACTCAAGATCAAGAAAATGGACAAAGGGCATGAAGAGGCCTTTCACTGAAGACAATATGCAGTTTCAAAGAAGGACATGAAAAGACGTTCAACATCATTAGCCACTAGGGAAATTCCACTTAAAACTGTAAGATATTACTATACACCCATTAGAAGGGCTAAGACCAAATTTAAAAATTGACAACACCAAATGCTAGTAAGGATGTGGAAAAACTGGATGACTCATGCATTGCCAGTGGGAGTGGAAAATGGTACAGCTGCTCTGGAAAACTGTTTGGCAATTTCTTAAAAATAAAAGCGCACAGCTTCAGGCAACACAGCAACTGCACACCTGGGCATTTTTTTCCCCCAAACGAAAACTTATGTCCACACTGAAATCTGTGCACCAATGTTTGCAGCAGCTTTATTCATTAATAATCCAAAACTGGAAACAATTAAGATGTTCCACGACAAGGGAACAGTTAAACCAACTGTGATCTATCCATCCATACCATGGAATACTACTCCACAATTTAAAACAAGGAACAAATCATGATGCAGGAAGCAGTTTGGAAGAATCTCCAGGGAATTAAACTGAGTGAAAACAACCATCCCAAAAATAATACATGATTCCATTTAGCTAACACTCTTGAAATGACACAAGTGTAGAAATGGAGAACTGATTGGCGGTTGCCAGGGGTGCGGGGTAGGTGGGTGGGGCTAGAAGAGAGCATCCTGCAGTGACGAAAAAATGTCAATATTCCGGTTGAGACCGTGGACCCTAGTTTTGCAAGATGTTACCACTGGGTAAAGGGGACAAGGTTCTCTTTGCGTTATTCCTTCCAGCTGCACGTGAGCCTACAATTCTCCCCAGATGACAAGGTTTAGTTTAAAAGAGAAAGGGGGCTAGTGGTCATGATTCCAGAGGCTGGACTGGACGATTTGATGTCCTCTCTGCAGCCTGCCCCCAGTTCTGCCCCGCCCCGTCCAGCCTGGCACCCAGCGCCCCTCCATGCACCACCTGACCCGTCTAGACGCCCCCGGGGCACGGTGGGCTGTGTGCACTCCTGCAGGCCCTTTGTCCAGAAGCACAGCTGCTCGCTGCCTCCTGAGAGGCCTTGGACCAGCCCAGGCCGGAGGTGCGTGGCCAGCGGCGCCAGGAGAACCCCTGGGGCCCGGCCAGGCCACTGCCCTCCGGGAGGCCGGTCCCTGGGAGTGCCGCTGCCTGACCCGTCCCCTGAAACGAACCCCAATTCTGGAGGTGCTTAACTTCAAACAAGCTCGGAGATTGGGAGGCGGGGCTCTGTTTTAGCACTAAGTACAGCTGCAAATATGTGCATATTTGCATTTCAAAACTTTAGAACAATCGCTCCACACTAAAGCTCGGAACAGCCCGCTGCCACCGCCACTGGGATGCGCCCGGCCGCACCGCTTGGTCAGGGCAGAAGGTTCTGGGCCCTGAGCTGACCTCCACGGGGCATTCCTGGACCTGAATCCCACTGCACCCCCACCCCCGACACACGTGCACACCCGCAGCATTAAAAGGGGAGGGGTTGCAACAGCGAGCATGAAAAGAAGCCCTTTCAGACACTGTACGGTGGAATGGGGGTGCTGGGTGGGGGGGGGCAGATGGGAATGCGGGATCTGGGGTGTGGGACGTGGGGTTCCAGATGCTTCCACCAGGGCAGTTATTCTCAAACTTCGTCTGCCTCAGCATCCCCGGAAGGCTGGTCAACACCCAGACCCCTAGGCCCCCTGCGGCAGTCCGGGGTGGGGGCTCCCATTCCTAGCAAGTGGGCAGGGGGCGCTGAGGGAGCAGGTCGCCCCTGGAGAGCCCGGGCGGCGCCGGGGTATTCCGATTGCTGGGTCCGTTTGTTCGCCCCGACCCCCCCCCCCAAGCCCACGACCCGCAGCCGGGGCAGGGACGAGTCGAGTGTCTGCCTTTGGGGGCGCGAGGGCGCCAGGTCGGGGTCTGAGGCCAGAGAGAGGAACTGGGCCCCGGGGGTGACCCGGGCAGCCCCGTCCCCGGAGCGCGCCGCCAGCAGCCCGCGCAGAGCGCCGGGGGTGTCGGGGAGGGGGTCTCTGCTTTGCGCCCCCCGTGTCTGCACCCCGGGGGAGGGCGGGTGGCTGCGGCGGGGTGGGGCGCCCCCGCGCGGAGCCGGGGGCGGGGCGGGGCTGGGGGCGGGGCTTCCGCGGCCCCCTCCCCCGGGCGCGCGGCTGGGGCTCCCGCTCCGGCTCGGCGGCGGCGGCGGCGGCGGTGGCGCGGGGAGCGAGGTGAGCGGCGGCGCCGGGGTCCCGCAGACCCCTCCGGGGGAGGGTCCGGGCGGCCCCGGGAGGGGCGCGCGCGTGCCCGCGGAAGGCGGGGGCTCCGGGGCGGCGCCGGCAGGGCGGCGTGCGCGCGCGTGTGTGTCGCCGAGCGCGGGGACACGGGATGGCAGGGGGTCGGGGCGACGTCGGTCGGGGGGACTGGGAAGCCCTCTTGGGATTAGGGGGTTCCGGCCTGTCCCGACCCCCATGGCCCGGGGCCTCCCGGCTCGGCCCCGCCCCGCCCCCTTCTTCCGGGGCTCCCAGTTTCTGTCCATTCCTGTGGGCGCACCCCCCCCCCCCCCCCCCCCGCCTCTGCCCAGCGCCCTGTCCTGCCGCCTTGTCTCCCCCAGCTCCCTCCCCGGACAGCGCCCCGTGCGCATCACACCCCCTCCGTTTCCCTTGCCCCCCTTAATAGGGCAAACAAAGGTGGGCGAGGGGAAACACCCCCTGTGGGGGCCCTGGCCCGGGCAGCTCTCGCCCCTCCGGCCTGGGCCTCCAGCCGCCGCCCTGGCTGCAGCTGGCCCTGCGGGGCCGCCAGGGCCACTTCCGAGCAGCAGGCAGATCTGAGAGCAGAGGCCTCGGGCTGGGGTACTTGGGGGTCCCCTGGGAGGCAGGGACACTGGGCACATGTGCCCCGCAGGGGTTGGAGCCCCTCGTGAAGCCAGGCCACCGCTGGAGCCGGGCCCCGGGCCCTGCCTTTCTCAGACTTTTCCGGCAGAGCTAAGGCCGGGGCGGGGGAGGGGCTGCTGGGGGTCCGGGGGCGCGGTGTCAGCCCTGCGGCCTGGCCGCTTCCTCCAGGCGGCCTCCATTTCCTCACCTGGGGCGTGAGGCCGCAGTGACATCTGCGAGCTGCGCAGGGGACCGCCCTGGGCGGCCATCATCACCAGGTTCGGGGCGCTCGGGGCCGCGAGCGCAGCCGGCAGGTGGGCCATGCCTGCTTTCCCGGGGGCCCAGCGGGACAGTCTGGCTGCCCACACCCTGGACTGGACCTGGGGAGCCCTTCCTGGAGGGGTAAGCTAGGGCCTCCCATAGGGGGTGTCCCGGGCCACATTCACCCAGGTGGACGAGGATGCTTGATGAAATGCTGATTCCTGGGCCCCGTCCTTACCTGCCGGTTCAGCGGATGGGGGGCATCAGGAGCCTGCACTTTAACAAGCTCCCCTATCCTGACACACATTCAAGTGTGAGCACTGCTGGGCAGTGGCCCCTGATGATGGGGACAAGGTCACTGACCGGCAGGTCATGGGGTGGACCTAAGAGGGGCCCGTCTTAGGGGGCTGTGACCGCGCTGTGTGACCTGAGGCCAGCCAGTGCCTCTCTCTGAGCCCGAGCCCCCCAGCTGTCAGAAGAGGGTAGGGATGTCCAAGCCGTGATTCTTCCCCAGTGGCCTGGGATTCTGAGCCCTTTGTTTACGTTTGGGGGGGGGAGGGAATGGTGGAGCCAGGCGGACCCCATCGGCCTCCCCGCTCCCACTGGCTCCGTGACCCCGGGCGAGTCACTTCGCCTCTCTGGGGATCAGAACCCTGCCCACCGTGCGGGCGGTCAGGAGGGTCGCAAGGCGCCTGCCACGTCCCAAACACGCCAGGAGCGTCGCTGGAACGTTCTGGAGAGCGGCTGGCATTGTCTGGGTAGCGTGGCTGTGTTAGCTGCCTGGTGCTGGCGACTGGCGCGTGGACTTAATTTCTCGTCAGCTGGGAACGCGGTCTGGGCGGAAACACGAGTTGGCTTCAACTAGAGGGAGGCTCCGAAGGGGCGGGCTGGGCTCGAGCGCCGGCAGGATGGCCCCGGGCACAGGCGACGGCCTTTTCCCGGCTCAGCGGCCGCCAGGGCCGCGCTGCCTCCCAGGCGAACTAGGTGGGGAGAGACAGTCAGAGAAAGCCTGGAGCCCCCCTTCTGGCAGGGAACGTGGACAGGAGCAAAATCGTCTTCGAGGGGGAGCCCGCCGGGGGGCGCAGGGCCAGCCATTCGTTGCCTCCCTCGCTCGCGCGTTCCGCAGACCTCCGGGCCTGGCAGTCGGCGAGCAGGGCCCCGGCGGGCCCTGGGCAGGCCCGAGCGCTGTCTGGGCACATCGCGGAGCTGCCGGGGCCGCTACAGCGGTCCTCAGCGTCACACAACAGGGGCAGGACGGCTCCTTCTGGACTCCTCCTTCATCCCGGGGCAGCTGTAGGACGCAGGCGTGGAGGAGCCTGGCTCCTGTGCTGGAGCTGGGAAAATGCAAGCGGGATCTTGGGCTGGCGGGCAGCAGCGTTCAGTGGAACACAGAGTTGACTTCCTGGTGACAGCCCAGCCCTCTTCGTTTTCTTTCTTTTAACCACATCCCTCCTATATCTCAAAATCTAATCTTGGTCATGGAGTATTAGTGGGGCGGGGCTTTGAAGGCTGTGTGTGAACCCATTTCCCGATGACTTAGGAGCCCCAGAATCTTGGGGGAGCAACCCCGGGGCTGGTGCTGCCTGGAGGAATTGGCCTCTGGTCCTCAGCCCCTCGGATCTGGGTGCCTGGGGAAGAAGCCCGAGAGACCACGACCCCGGGGCCGTCCACCTGGCCGTAGCCCGTGGCAGCTGCACGCAGTGGCCAGGTGGCCGGGGAAATTGCCGAGCCTCTCTGCGCTTCGGCTCTCTCGCTGGCCAAGTGTGGGTTGGAATAAACAGCCTCGGTGGCGGCGAGCATGGTTTCTAGAGCCAGGCTGCCTGGGTTCGAACCCTGGCCCCACTGCTCCCCAGGTCACCAGTGACCTTGGTCTCATCACTGAACTTCTCTCTGCCTCAGTTTCTTCATCTCTGAATTGGTGGTCATGACAGCACCTACCTCATAGACTGGTGAGAACCAGGTGACAACGTAAGGTGCTGAGGACAACACCTAGCTGAGGGTGTCACTGTCAGTATTGTAGAGCTGTCGTGTCGTGTTGTAGTGAAGTGGGCTTAGAGCGATGTGGGCTTGAGGGACGTGGCTTTAGTGACATGATCATGGAGTGACTTGTAGGTCGTGTGGTCTGGTAGTGGTGAGGTCTTGTCGTCTTATGACATGGGCTTATAGTGACATGGTCTTGTAATGGCATGGTTGTGTAGGGACGTGGTCTAGTAGTCTTGTAGTGATGTAGTCTTCTAGTCTTGTACTGATATGGTTGTGTAGTCTTGTAGTGGCATGGTCTTCTAGTTTTGTAGTGATATGGTCTTGTCGTCTTGTGATGTGGTCTTGTGGTCTTATACTGACATGCTCTTATGGACTTGTAGTGACATGGTCTTCTAGTCTTGTAGCGGCATGGTCTTGTGGTCTTGTAGTGGCATGATCTTCTAGACTTACAGTAGTTTGGTCTTCTAGTCTTGTAGTGGCATGGTCTTGTCATCTTGTAGTGGCGTGGTCTTCTAGTCTTATAATGATGTGATCTTCTAGTCTTGTAGTGTGCAGTCTTGTAGTGGTGTGGTCTTCTAGCTTGTAGTGGCGTGGTCTTGTAGTGATGGGTCTTCCAGTCTTGTAGTTGCATGGTCTTCTAGTCTTATAATGATGTGATCTTCTAGTCTTGTAGTGTGCAGTCTTGTAGTGGTGTGGTCTTCTAGCTTGTAGTGGCGTGGTCTTGTAGTGATGGGTCTTCCAGTCTTGTAGTTGCATGGTCTTCTAGTCTTGTAGTGATGTGGTCCTGTGGTCTTGTGGCTTAGGCTTGTAGTGACATGGGCTTATCCTCTGTGGTTGTGGAGTGACATGGCTTTGCAGTCTTGTGTTGTGACCTTGGCATTAGTGCTGGTGCCACTCTCGCTGTTGGTATTAATGTGGATGCTGGTACCCCCTCGGGTGGCTCAGGAGACCACAGGAGACCACTCCTGCCTGGAGCTGACCCAGTGCCTGGCCTGGAGCAGCCCTCAGCTGCTGCTGGTGCCCCTCGTGCCCCTGTCCCGGAGGAGAGCGGTCAGAGCTGGAGTTCACTGCTGCCTTATCACCCTATCTGCGGCGGGGAAGAGCGGGGAGGGGCAGTGTTTAAAAGACGGTGAAGAGAAAGCGTGTCCATCATTTCGGCACAGAGAATGCTGCCCTCTGGTCGGCCCCGCAGCGTGGGCTTACCTCTGGAAGGGATGGGGCTGCATTTCCTGGCGCCTGCTGTGTGAAGACAGCGCAGGCACCGCCCACCAGCCCAGGTTACAGGTGGGCAAGCGCGGCTCTGAGAGGCTTCCCCTGGCACGAGGTCTGCACGCCCGCCTCCCACTAGCGCAGGAAGCATCACTAAGGGGGCTTCATCAGGGGTCATGGCAGCAGCCCCCGAGCATGTGAGCTGTTGGGGCCCCGCTGCTCTGGGAAGTCTGGCTCGTTTTCTGGAAGGTTCTTAAGGTTTTCATTTCTGCACCATCAGCCGGACTGCTTAAAGGCCTTCTTTGTGTTGCCGAAGCAGTTTCTCCAGCAAAACAACTCGTCCTGCTGCGCAGAAGAGAACCCGGACCAGAGATGCCGGGAGAGGGGGGACGCAGGCTGCGGAGCAGCCCCGCCCACCCCAGGAGACCTGCGCCCTGTCCTGGTTCCGCCACCTGCCCCCGCTTAGAGTCTGGGGAAGCTCCCTCTGGGCCTCAGTGTTCTCATCTGCAAAATGAGAATGTTGGTGCCCGTCCTGCTCAGCTCCCGGGCTGGGTAAGGTGAAGACGTGGACTAATAACCCACAGGTACGCAGCCCCCGCCGTGCCTGGAGGTGCCCGAGAAGGTCACGCATTCGACCTCATTTAATGCACCAAGGGCCCTAAGAGGTCATTGCACTATTACGTCCTGTTGTGCAGATGAGGGAACAGAGGCACAGAAAGGGGAGCAGCTTGTCCAAGGTCACACCGCTGGGAAGTGTTGAGGCTGGAGCCCCGGCCTCAGACTCCTTGCCCTTGACCACTGCCCGCTGCCGCTGAGGGAAATCCCACGAAGCACGACAGGAGGCTTTGGGCTTTGGGGGTCTGATTCAGACTGGCTCAAAGTCAGCCACTGTAGCCGCTTCTGCTTGGATCAGCATGCGGCCCCTACTTGACTGTTCCCAGTGGCGGGGAGCTCACTACCTTCTGAGCACCAACAATTGCTAATCTCAGGCTCGGGGGTCAGGGTGGTGGTGATGGTCCCTGGTTCAGTGGACCCCGCGGGCGGTGGGGGGAGGAGTGTGCTTTGTCTGGGCTCTTTGTGAGCTGCCCGGAGCCCACCATGGAGGGGCGAGGGTCCCAGTCTTGGCATCAACCACAATCATAACCATCTCATCCCTCCCCAGACCAAAACCTGAGGCTGAGAGCAGGAAGCCCGAGGCACAGGGGGCGGCAGCAGGTGCTGGGAACTCCTTGGGACAGCTCAGTCGACAGTACTTTTGTTTCTAAAAAGAAATTTTTATTATAAATTAATGTTGCCTAAAGTCTGGAAAATAGATGTCTTCCCTGTAAGCTCGCTCCCTCAACCATCATCACTTAAAAAAAAAAAAAGATATTTTACATATATATGTATTTATATGTAGTTTATAATTATTTATTTCTCCCCCCCACCCCGTTATCTGTTCTCTGTGTCCATTCGCTGTGCTCTTTGACCTCTTCTATCCTTATCAGCGGCACAGGAATCTGTTTCTTTTTGTTGCGTCATCTTGTTGTGTCAGCTCTCCATGTGTGCGGCGCCATTCCTGGGCAGGCTGCGCTTTCTTTCGTGCTGGGCGGCTCTCCTCACGGGGCGCACTCCTTGCGCGTGGGGCTCCCCTACGCGGGGGACACCCCTGCATGGCACGGCACTCCTTGCACGCATCAGCACTGTGCATGGGCCAGCTCCACACGGGTCGAGGAGGCCTGGTTTGAACCCTGGACCTCCCATGTTTTAGGCGGACACTCTATCGTTGAGCCACATCTGCTTCCCACATCATCATTTTTGCATACTCACTTCAGGTCTTTTTTTTGGCAAAAATATTTTGATGTAGAACCTTCTTACACAGTGTCCTCACACCCTGCGTCAAGTTCTGGGTGACTTCACATCGTGTCGCAGTATCTTCCCTGTTCCCAACAGTCCGTTATCCACTAAAAGGCGGTGATCGTTATTGGTGGCTGCAGTGTCCTGCTGCGGGGATGTGCCGCGGTTCACCCTGCACCACCCCTTCCCGTGGGCCTGGGGGCTCCCTGTCGGTCTCCCTGCAGACCCTGCTCTTGTCCCCGGCAGCACGTCCCAGAGGCCGCTCGTTGGGTCACGGGTGCCTGGAGGAGATGGGCGGCTGCTGTTGTGTGCTGGTCGGAGTTACTGTTGCTCGGGTCCTGCTGCTGTCCCCGCGAGCAGGGACCAGGGGCTCCACGTTCCCGTGCCCCGCCCCGATGTTCAGTGCCCCCAAATAGGGTGCTTCTGGGCATGGGCGAGGTGCTGACATCCCCTTCCGTGCCCAGTCTCATCTCGTCCCCACTTCAGTAGGCAGCTTAGAGTGCGGTGGACCTGCCCACGGTCACACCATGGAAGGAGAGAGCCAGGAATGCTTCCTGGAGGAGATGGCCGGGCCCGCCGGGTGGAGGGTTTGACCTGGACGAGGCGGGGGGCCTGGAGCGCTAGGGGGTTGCAGAGGAGGATGGGAGCATCCGTGGGGCAGCCTGAGCCCAGCACCCGGTGCAGGGGGCACCCAGGGGCAGGATGAGCCTCCCAACCTATACCCACCGCCCCCTTGCCAGTGCCCAGGCAGGAAGGGGTGTTCGGCAGGTGGGGGGGCCGCAGGCACCTTCCTGGGGCTGCTCTAGGAGCAGCCATCAAATATTCATCAGAAACGCCGCCGCCGGGTGCCCTGCGCACGGCGCAGCCGGGGCCGGCTCCCCCAGGCCTGCTGCCCGCAGAGTCGCGAGGGAGCCGGGGAGCACCCCCGCCACCCCATCGGCTCCCTCTGCTCTTTGACCGTGGGGCGCCTCCTAATTTGAAGCCGGGGGCCTCCAGAGGGCGCAGCCCCGCACGCCCTGGCAAGGAGGCACCGGGCCTCGCCAAGGTCACGGAGCAGAGACGAGCCCAGCGGGCCTGGGTCCCGCCCCGGCCACCGTGGTCCTCACAGCCACCAGCCAGGTAGGTCCCGGGCCCCTCCTCCGCGCGGGGGGGGTCCCCCGAGGCTCGGCCCCAACTGTGCGGGCGGGCCCCGCGGAGCCCGCGCCGGCCATGTCCACGCCGAGGCGACACCGCACTCCCACTTGGGGTTTGTGCTTTTTTCAAAGTAACAGCAACAACAAAAAACAGCAGACGGCGCCTTCCCCTGCGGCGGCGTGTGGGAGGCAGAGCTGGGATCGGGGATTCTTTGGTTCATTCATTCATATACACACTCCGGGAGCACAAGCTGGGGGCACACGCGGGTCTGGGCCCCGGGATGTGCAGGAAAAAGCCGGACAGACCCCGCCCTCGGGGAGAGCCGACGGGTCCTGGAGAGGACAGGGCTCAGTGCCCCGACCCTGTGCTGTGCAGCCTCGGGCAGGTGGTCCTGCCTCTCTGAGCCTCTGTCACAGATCTGTGAATGGGGTAAGCTCAAGCCGGGCGCCAGTTTCCCAGAAGCCTTCCTTGCCCACAGGGGGTCGGCTCCCCTTGGAAATGCCCCGGAGCTGGGCCTGGGGGTCTTGCGGGTGGGCTCGGTGAAGCTGAAATTTTTTCTAAGGTGCTGGGATTTTCCGACGGAAGCGCTGGTCACTGCACCCGCGAGCACCACCACCAGCAGCCGTGAGGGGGAGTGGGCCACGGGCAGGGTAAAGCTGGGACCCCTGAGCACCCCCACGCCGGCCTGTGCACACAGCTCTTCTCGTCCTGCTCGCTCTGGCCTTCCCAGCCTCTGGGCCTTCCCCCCTGGCTGTTCCCTGCCCCTGGAGCCTCTTCCTCTAACTCTTCAAGCCCCTGCTGGAAGGCGCCCTCCTCCAGGAAGCCTTCCAGGCTGCCCCACATCCTCCCAGGCAGGGCGAGCTGGCCCTCCCGACACGTCCCCTCCCTAGAGCCTGGGCTCCGGTCTTGGCGTCGGCACATCTGCCTCGTGCAGAAGCGGCGTGTGCCCAGGCCTGTCTCCCCGCGCTCCCGATGCCGGGCTCTGCCTGCTCATCTCGGGGGCCCGGGCACAGCCAGGGGCTGGCGCAGAGCAGGGCCCGGCGTGTCGGACGAGGAGCGAGTGGCCGACGCCGCGGGCTGGAGCAGCCCTGGGGGACCGTGATTTAAGGGCCAGGCGTAGCCGGCGCAGGCCCCTGGGTGGGCCACCGTGTCTGGGAAGGTCTGCACAGACGGGGCCTCCGTGGTCCCGGCCTCCAAGGACCTCGGACGTTCCCCGGGGTCCTGGGAGGTACGGCCACCCCGGGGCCTCGAGAGGCTGCTGGCCCCACCCGAGCGCCTCAGCCCCTCCCGGGCCCCACGAGTCACGTTTCCTCCTCACGTCCGTTCCGCCAGCCCAGCGTCTGTCCCTGCCGGGGAAGCGGGTAGTGGCAGCCTGTCCACGGGAGGGCACAGTGGGGCCCGGCGGTCGAGGCCAGCAGGACACACGGCCGGAAGAAGTGCCCCCGGCCAGGGCTCTGCTGCTTGGTTTCTCCTTCCAGCTTTTTGGTGCTTTGCAAACCAGGCAGCGATGCATCACATCATCAGGACTCAGTCTCATGGGGGAGGCCGACCAGACACAGGCAGTGGCCTGTGCCTGATAGGGGCTGTCTGATGGGGGAGGCCGACTGGACACAGGGGATGACCTGTGCCCGATAGGGGCTGTCTGATGGGGGAGGCCAACTGGACACAGGGGGTGACCTGTGCCCGATAGGGGCTGTCTGATGGGGGAGGCCGACTGGACACAGGCAGTGACCTGTGCCCGATAGGGGCTGTCTGATGGGGGAGGCTGACTGGACACAGCGGGTGACCTGTGCGTGATCAGGACTCAGTCTGATGGGGGAGGCCGACTGGCACAGGTGGTGACCTGTGCGTGATAGGGGCTGTCTGATGGGAGAGGCCGAGTGGACACAGGTGGTGACCTGTGCCTGATAGGGGCTGTCTGATGGGGGAGGCCAACTGGACACAGGTGGTGACCTGTGAGTGATGGGGCTGTCTGATGGGGGAGGCTGACTGGGCATGGACAGTGACCCATGGTGTGATTGGGATTGTCACAGCGGGAAGCCAGGGCCTAAGGAGGCCCCAGGGAGGCCCCTGAGCCAGTCTGAGAGTTGCACAGGGGGAGGACACCGAGGTCCACTCGTTCCTGGGAGCTGCTGCGATTCATTCGTTCTTGCATTCAGCAAATGTCCTTAGAGGGCTGGGTGCTGGGGACCGGGCGCCGATGCCGTCCCTCCCGTGGGATGCACCGTGAGCCACGGAAGGAGCATGGGCTGCAGGCCGCAGGGCCCAGGGTCCAGGCCCCAGCTCCCCGCCGTCCAGCCCTGCGGCCTCGGGCAGGCCCCTGGACCTCCTGAGTCTCGGGTGCCCTGGGCCCTGGCCACCTCAGGAGGCGCTGGCGTGCCCCCCCAGGCCACCTCCTGTTGGGGCGGGTGCACGGGCAGATGGGGAGGAATGGACACTCAGCCTCGGCCCCACCCACAGGCTCGGCCCAGCTCCTGCCAGGGGCCCAGCCGACTGCCGAGAGGGCCCATCGAGGCAGGGCTCAGAGCCCTGGGAACTCAAGGTGACCGAGCAGTGGCCGCGCGGTCAGGGCAGCTGCCAGGGCCCTTGGCTACTTGCTAGACCTGTCCCGAGCAAGGTCAGCGCGGGCAGCCGTCAACCCAGGGACGGTGACTCTGTCCCTGCATTCATGCCCGGCAGCTCCCGGGGGGCCCGGCCCCCAGCGACTGCCAGGCTGGTGTCAGGCCGGCCGGCCCTGGTGCGCCCACTCTGCCACCAGTGATAGAAGCTCAGGACTCAGGAGCCCACAGGCCGGGGCTGGGTCCACGTGGCCTCGGGCCTGCCCCCGCCCCACTCGGCTTAACTTCCCACATCCGCAAAGTGGGGGTCATCGTCCTCCTCTCCAAGGGCCGATGGGAAGCTCAGATGGGAGGGACCCACGGGGAGCCAGCGAGCGCCCAGTTCACAAGAGGAGCCTGCCCGGTGGCAGCGCTTCACCCTAGGGACTGGCCTTCCTCAAACTGGGTTCCTGGGAACCCTGGGGGGTGCTTTGAGACGTGTAAGTAAGACGCTGTGGGAAAGCGCATGCCTTCCTGGAGCGTCGTGGTCAAGTGGAGCGTGTCCCCTACCGAGCCCCTGGTCCTGAAGATGAGGCCAGACTAGATCAGGGTGGCCCTCGGCCAACATGACTCCAGTCCTCATAGACAGGAAAATGGGGTGCTGGGTGCAGGCCGCAGGAGGGGGCGGACGGGACAGGCGGCCGCGGGGAGAGGCAGGGCTGCGTGCCCACAGCCCCCACCCATGCCACGGCTCCGGGGAGGGCGCGGCTGCCGACGCCTGGGCTCCGGCCCTCCAGCCTCGGAACCGCCGGACGGTGCATTCCTGCCGCCCCAGCCCCTGGCGGGGAGGTTTCGTCGTAGCAGCCCCCGCAAGCCAAGACAAGAGCAGGAGACGGGGTGCAGGAAGGGCTCTGAGAAGGGGGGGACACTGACCTCTGTTTCCCAACAGCCCCAGACTGGGGGCCTCTAAGGAGAAAAGCAGCTGAGCTCCAGGAGCACTTGGGGCCGTGTGGAGCCCCCAGGGGCCCGGGGGTCCCCAGGGGGCGCAGCAGGGGAGGGGTGTGGTCAGGCCGCCCTTCCCAGGGCCCCAGAGGCCATGGTATGGAGGCACTGTGGCCCCAGCGGGTCATGGCCTTAGAGAGAGCAGTGACAGAGGGACAGACGGGGGAGGTGGGACAGAAGCTGGGGCACGCCACAGTGGGTTCTGCTCAGCTTGACCCCTGACCTCTGGTCGAGCCTCACCCCCAGTGAAAGAAGAGTTGAGACACCTTCCCAGGCCGGCAGGTCTTACTGGCCCACAGAGGCACTGGACTGGAAGTCAGCTCATCTGTCCATCCATCCATCCATCCACATCCATCTATCCATCCATCCCCCCATCCCTCCATCCATCCATTCACATCCATCCCTCCATCCATTTAGCAAGCTCGTCCTGAGCACCTGTGAACACAGCAGGAACCAAGAGACAGGCACCCCACCTTCCTGGAGCTGGGGGGGACAGGCGCCCCCACCTTCCTGGAGCTGGGGGGGACAGGCGCCCCCACCTTCCTGGAGCTGGGAGGGACAGGCGCCCCCACCTTCCTGGAGCTGGGGGGGACAGGCGCCCCCACCTTCCTGGGGTTTGGGGGGGACAGGCGTCCCCACCTTCCTGGAGCTGGGAGGGACAGGCGCCCCCACCTTCCTGGAGCTGGGGGGGACAGGCGCCCCCACCTTCCTGGAGCTGGGGGGGACAGGCGCCCCCACCTTCCTGGGGTTTGGGGGGGACAGGCGCCCCCATCTTCCTGGAGCTGGGGGGAAAGGCGCCCTGCAAACAGGACCTAGCGTAGGGTCAGTGCTACGGAGACCAGTAAAGGAGGGGCCGGGCTTCCCCTGTAGATGGGGTTGTGGGCCGTTTTCCTGGGGAGCCTAAAACAGCAGAAATGGAGTCTCTCCCAGGTCTGGAGGGCAAAAGTCAAAACCAAGGTGTCGACAGGATGGTATTTCCTCCAAGCCCTGAGGGGCGGGTCCGTCCTGGTCTCCTCCAGCTTCTGGCAACTTCTGGCAGCTTCCGGCATCCCTTGGCTTGCCCCGCAGCGGGGGCTCTGGGACTTGCTGTCCAGTGGGCTTGGGGAAGCCCCTGGAAGGATGGGCGGGGGGCGGGTCATGGGGCAGGAGGCACAGCTCTGGGGGACAGAGGAGCACCCACAGAACTGGGAAGGGAGAGTGATTTCATGAGAGCCACGGCAGCCAGAGGAGGCCATTGTGGACGCCCCTCAGGGCAGGCGCCCCCAGGGCAGACGTCCCCCCCCCAGGTAGACACCCCCAGGGCATGGGCTGCGGGCCCCCTGGGGCAGGCATGGCCCGAGAGTGTACCTTGGGACCCGGAGGGCGGAGACAAAGGAGGGTGGGTTTGTGAGGGACCCAGCTCAGCTCGTGCCCCCGCAGCGGGAGCCCACGGGTCCCCGCCAGTTCAGAAGACTCCGGGACCCCAGCTCCAGCGGAGGTCTCAGGGCCCATGGAGGGTGAAGGAACACATCTGCCACCGAGCCACCAGGGGACGCGGTCAGCGAGGGGTGGGCATGCTCTGCTGTACCTGAAGCTACGAGAACCAGCCCGAAGGAGGGGGCGGCCTCTGTGCTGACGGCCAAGGTCAGCGCCCCCCACCCCCACCTTTAAGACAGCCGACTAGAGACAGGCAGAGGCCAGCACCAGACGAGAGGCTCGGCCACGGTCCGGTCAGACTCACACCCAGAGTTTAGCTTGTCTTGGCCAAGGTCGGGTCAGACTCACACCCAGTTTAGCTTGTCTCGGCCAAGGTCGGGTCAGACTCACACCCAGAGTTTAGCTCGGCCCCTGGGGCACGTTAGGTTCTCAAGACGCATTTGCTGCACGAGAAAGCAGGAACGTGCTGGTAGCCCTGGGCAGGTCGCGCTGCCTCTCGGAGCCGGGCGCCTCGGGGAACAGGCTGTGAATGGCTCTGCCCACCCTGGAACGTTGTACTACGTTGCCTGCCGCGTAGTGAGGGCTGAGTGGCTGCTGGGCCAGCTAAAGAGACGGGTGCGTCCTTAGTGGAGACGGAGCTCCCCTGCAGAGCTCCCCCAGGCCTCTCGAAGGCCCCTGGAAATGCCTGCCAGGTGGCCTGGGCAGCGAGCCCTGTCCTCCTCCAAAAACAGGGCTGGCAATTTGGGAGGACTCGGGAGCCAGACTCGATGGCCTTGCGGGGCATCCCAGTGCATGTCCACATGCTGGCCCTTCACTCTGTCAGGGATGACCTTCCCCTCACCTTGTCTGGTTGGCCAACTCCTATTCATCCTGCAAAACCCTGCTCAGGGTAACCTCACCAACCAAAAATCTCTATGAGCCCCAGCCCCCTTGCATACATGTCAAGCCCTCCACACGTCACTTGTTTATCTGACAGGTGATTGAGTTGAGTTGGGCCCACAGTGTGCCAGACAGTGTGCAGGCTGAGAAAAAAAGGAGAGGGAGAGCAAGCCAGTGCTTGTCCTCTCTGGCAGCTCCCTCTCCAGCACGGTGGTTTCTCATTGGTTCAGCCCGGCTGTGAAGGTGGGCTTGGCTCTAAGGCACCCAGGGCATTGCCTGGGAGGGGGCTCACTTCCCCAGCCGAGGCCCTGCCCTCCGGGACCCGGAATGGGTGCCATCAGAGCCCAGAAGGTGGCCTGAGCCCCCCCCAGGCCACATGGCTGAGGAGGGGGTAGGTTGGGAGGTTTCTGTGCCCCTCTGGGGTGTCCCTGTCCAGGGGCTCGCTGGCGTGTGCCTGCCTTTCAGGGTCCTGCCTCCCTGCGCCTGGGGGCTAGGAGGCCACATGGGGCATCTGGGGGGCTAGGAGAGCACATGGGGCATCTGGGGGGCTAGGAGAGCGCATGGGGCACCTGGGAGGCTAGGAGGCCACATGGGGCATCTGAGGGGGTAGGAGAGCGCATGGGGCATCTGGGGGAGGACTAGGAGAGCACATGGGGCATCTGGGGGGCTAGGAGACCACGTGGGACATCTGGGGGGCTAGGAGGCCACATGGGGCATCTGGGGGGCTAGGAGAGCGCATGGGGCATCTGGGGAGCTAGGAGACCACATGGGGCATCTGGGGGGGTAGGAGAGCGCATGGGGCATCTGGGGGGCTAGGAGGCCACATGGGACATCTGGGGGGGTAGGAGAGCGCATGGGGCATCTGGGGGGCTAGGAGGCCACATGGGGCACCTGGGGGGCTAGGAGGCCACATGGGGCATCTGGGGGGCTGCCCCTGGGAGCTGGGAGCAGAGGGAGGGGCCTGGGCAGAAAGAGTACCCCCCGCAGCGCCGGCGGCTGGTAACTAGTGGCTGGTAACTAGCAGCTGGTAACTAGCACGCTAGTTCGAGTGTAGCTGGCAGAGCGTGATGGTGAGAGCCTGGAGGCAGCTTGAGTTTGTCCCCGCAGCTTGGCGGGCGCGCAGCCTCTCTGAGCGGCGGGGAGGATGCCCAGCTCGCGTCCCCCACGTGAGCTCGCGGAAGGCGCCGCCCGGCTCCCCGGCTGGCGCACCCTCCACGGGCGGGTGGTGAGTTTAGGGCTTTGTGCTGGCCTTCGGGAACCGCGACCCCCGCCTTCCCTGTGACCGTTAATGAGGTCGCCCTAACACCAGCGTTATTCACTTTATCCCAGGCTCGGCTCTGCCTTTAGAAGCTGCCTGTGTCTTTTTCACCCAGCGTTGCTGAGGGGCGCACAGGAAGAGTTTTCAGGTTGTCTGGTTCTCCAGGTTTGTCCATCCGCTTGCGCTTCACGTAGTCAAAGCGAAACAGGAATGATCTGCGGCTATTGCTCCCTCGTGACAGGCACTCCGAAGCCTGCACCCCTGCCTCTAATTCCCGAATCAACCGCGCGCCTCTTTGGAGCCTGGTAGGTCCCAGCTTCCTCTCCTCACAGCTCTGCGCCCCACCTTCGCCCTGGGCAGGTCCTCGGGGCCAGGTGCGGTTTTGAAATTCTGCTTTTGTTGCTCTTGGTGCTTTGGGTGGTTTTTGGCCTGGGAATGGGGAAGGGTTGAGAATGAAATTACGCTGACACCCGCGGGGGGTGAGTGGCACCGCGTCGTCACACACGGGGAAGTTCCTGCAGCCGAATGAGGACGTCCACCCAAAGACTCTAGGTAGTTCTCAGGGCAGCGCGGGTCAAATTTGGGGGACAAATGACCCCTGAGAAAGCCGTGAGCGTGTCCAGAGCCCCCTCGGACCCTGGGTTGGCGGCCCAGGGGTGGCACCGGCCTGGGCCGGGCGCGGAGCGGCGCCGTGAGACTGGCGGCGGCCTCGCTCGGGGGCTTCGGGCTCTGAGGGGCCTCGCAGCGGCCGGCAGGGGCGGCCTCTCCCGCGGGCCACGCTCGCTCCCACGGCCCGGAGCGGGGCCAGGCGAGGGGGCGGCCCGGCAGCTGCTGCCCGTCCCAGGGCCCCAGAGGCCTCGCTTGCCTCCTGCTCCCCCAAAAGCCTGACTCCCCCCTCTGGACTCCCAGGAGTCCTCCCTTCTCAGCCCTCGCCTGGGCAGGACATGCCTCTCCCCTGGGGGCTCCCCAGCAGTGCCCTCTTTTAGGGAGAAGGGGCCCAAGTGCCGGGGTGCAGCTGCTCCCCGGGGGGCTCAGTCGTTCGTCAGACCACACGGGGGTCCGAGGATGGAGCCCAAGGCCCCGGAACCTGGAGAGACTGGGAGAGGAGGAGCGGCTGCCAGGGTGCGGGGTGGGGGCAGCAGGGTTCAGAGGCGTCCCGGAGCCGTGGGCCTCCAGGAGTCAGAGTTTCGGGGAGACCGAGTGGCCCAGGGGTCCCAAGTGGCTGAAAGCCTGAGCAGGGTGCAGGCTGGAGCTGCCCGCTGGACCTGACACCCAGTCATGGTGGCCCGGCAGGAGCCGTCGCTGGGAGTGGCGGGGACAAGAGCACGTTCCGCAGTCTGGGCGCCGAGTGTGTGACTCGAGCGCCAAGCCCAGGAGGCAGGGAAGGGGCCGGGGGCGGAGGGAAGAGGGCCGGGGGGTCTGCAGGCGCCGGGGAGGTTGGAGCAGAGCGCCCTGGACCGAGCGGGCAGGGGGAGGCCGTGGGGGTGGACGGAGCCCGAGGACACAGAGGGGGCTGGCCTCGGAGAGGGGGGCACCGACTTCCAGGCGACGGCCACGCTCCAGGGGGGCGGGCCAGGGAGCGGGGACCAGAATGGGCTCGCCCAGCCTCCGTCCCCTCCCCAGCCTGTGACCCCGCAGGTGGCCTTGTCAGTGGGCTTGGATACCCCCTGTCGGCTGACCTGCCCCCTCTGGGGAGACACGACCCCCGCTCACACACCCAGCCCTTCCCGGCGCCTGCCCCTCGTCCTGGTTCTCCGTCGCTCGGAACTGCTTGGAAAGTGCCCGGCTGCTGCCTGTGCGCAGCCCCTCCCTTCCTCCGCCTCTCCGGGGGACCCTTGAGGGCGCCCCGCGTGGCTTCGAGCCCTGCTCAGGGCCGTGAGAGCTGTTCCTCCGCGGGTGCTGATACCTTGCTGGCGGCAGTGGGGGGAACTCCATCCTGGTGGGTGTCGCTGCGCCGCGAGCTGAGCCTGGGGCCTGGCAGCGTCCAGATGACCCGAAATCCCCCCACGTTTGGCTCTTGGGGCTTTACTTAGGAAGTCGGGAGCCCCGGCCAGGTTCCCAGGCGGCCGTGTCCAGGCCACTGCGCTGGCTCTGAATTCCCGAGCGGGGTGGTAATTCCTACCGCCCCGGAGTCACCAGCTTGGAAGCCGAATGCAGTCCTGAGAAAAGGGACCCCAGGGGCCCCCAAATCCCACCCCAAGCCCCAGTCACCGCCATCTCGCGCTCCTCCTTCCCGGGGCTGCGTCCAACAGGCATCTCGTCGTCACCGGGAATCATTATATCCTGAGGAGCCCTAGTCATTCTTTCCAAGGATTCTTCTAGGAAAACATCGCCGACAGGGAAGGTGCAATGGGGAGAACCGGGAGCGAGGCCGCTGCGTGCCGCCCTGGGCACAGGGCCCCCTGGAGCCCGGTCTCCCTGACTGCACCGTGGGGTAAGAGCAGGGCGCCTCACAGCCAATGTTGCGCGCCTGGCCCGCAGGTGCCAGCCCCGGGAACGGCGCTGCTGGGGTTCAACAGCCCAAATTGCCGTGCTCCGGCCCAGGTCCCTGCTCCCCTGCCCCCGCCCCTGCAGTCTGTGTTTTTGCATCGGAGGAAGCAGGGGTGGGGGAAGAGGAACTTGCTGAGCATTGGAGCAGGCCGCGTCCTAATCTGGGAAGCTGGAGCCTGGGGGAGCGGGGAGCCCGTGGGGGGGTCGAGCTTCTAGATAACCCAAGACTCAGCCAGGTCCATCTTCCCTGGACCCAAATGTGCGGCTGCCTCTCCCCCACCCCATTCTCTGCCGCCGTCACCTTCACCCCTGCACAGTGGCGTGGATTGAAGAGAGCGCGCGTGGCAGCTGTTCCTTCGGGGACTGCTCCGTGCTGGGCCCCCGGTGGACGTGGGACGGCCCTCACGGCAGGCGGGGGTTGCTGAGAGCCCTGAACCAAAGCAGATGCCGGGGCGAGTGCCGGCCCAGCCGTGTGACCGTGGGCCAGCCCCTCGGCCTCCAGGCCCCCTGGCCCAGCTCCCAGCCAGGGCGACAGTAGTGGACGGACGCTGCGGGCACGCCCGCCCTTGGCGAGAGCCCCGTGAGCAGCGGCTGGAGCGCCATGCTCCCAGTTACTCCTCGCACTGGCGCTGGGAGGAGCGTGGTTTATCCCCCCTCCACGCGAGACCCAGCCCGGGGAGCTCAGAGGGCGTGACGGGCGGGGGCATCGCAGGGCTGGTGGCCGGGAGCCGGGTTAGGGGATCCCGGAGCCTCCGCCGTGCCGGGCCCCACTGGGCCCCTGGGCGCCCTCCATGGGCTAACATCAGGGATGGATGGCGTCCGCTTTGGAAATTGGTGTTCAGGACCTCGTTACAGGTGGGGAAACCGAGGCTAGGAGAGGGGCCCTCATGTGGATGGAGCTGTCATGTGGAAGACAGGGACCCCTGCCGATCGGAACCCCCACCTCCATCCGCCCCAGGATGGGGTTCCGGAGGGGAGTGTTCTGAGCCCATTGGACAGAGGCCACCAGATGGGGCAGGGGCCTGGTGGCCACAGGGGACAGAGGTCAGCTATAAAGAGAAGACGCGAGGGTGGGCGGTCGGTCCGTCGTTGAGCCTCCAGGCTGCCCGCGGGCCAAGGAGGACCTGGGCGAGTTCTCAGCTGGCACACGAGGACGGACGGGGAGCTCACTCCGGCGTGGCAGGGACCCTGTGACGCGGCCAGGATGGCCGGTCTGGCTGAGGCCAGCGTGCTGCTGGCTCGGGGAGCAGCTGGGCAGGGGCTGCCCGGCTTTGATGCTGGCACCCGCCCCCACAACCCCACCCCCAGGGCCTGGCACGAGGACCACCAAGATGTGCCCGGTTCCTGACGTACGACATGTGTGGCATCTGACGCCCCGACCCGGACGCCGATGGGGACGCTCGCGGAGAAGCGGGCATTGCAGGGGTCTGGGAGCAGCAGCCCAGGGCCAGCGGGGGCCCGTGGACCCCGTGCACGGGGAGCCCCGGCTCTGAGGAACGTGCGTGCGCTCGGCGAGCTGCGGGGACCCCCCAGCCGGACCCCCGCACGGAAGAGCAGGCGGAGGAGGTGGCCTGACCGTCCTGCTGCTCCTGGAGAAGGGCGGATGTGCCCGGCGGGCGCAGACTGTGGGCGGGGCCGGCCCTGCTCCCGAGGCTCCCGCTGGACGCAGGACAAAGGCGCTGGGCCGACGCCCCGTCTCCCCGCGGGCAGGAGGGACTCTCCTCCACGTGGGGAGCCCCAGGCTTCGCCACCAGGGGGCAGAAGTGCCCCTCCGGAGCGGCCCGGGAGGGCGGCCCTGCCCGGGAGCCAGGGCCTGAGTCTCTTCTGGGCAGCGAGCCTGGGCTCCAGCTGCGGCCCCGCCCCTGGCTGGCCCCGAGGCACCGGGCATGTCCCCTGGCCTCCCGAGCCTCGATTTCCATCTGTAAAGTGGGCCCCGAGTCCCACTTAGCAGCCTTGCGAGGACCAGCTGAGGCAGCAGGCTTGACGCGGCTGCCCTCCGACCTGCCCCGCACCCTCCCCGGGCCCCAGCCCCAGTCGGCCCGTCCAGGGAGGCTGTCTCCCCTCTTTGGTTGGCGTCTTGGGTGGGCTTGGTGGACAGGTCAGGAGCCCTGGGTTCGAGTGCTGCCGCTGATGTGCGGCGGGACCCTGGGCAGGGCCTCCCTTCTCTGGCATCAGGCTCTCGGGGCGCTGAGCCGGGCTCAGACCCGGGGTGCCCTCAAGGCCCCTGGGGTGCTCATGGGCAGTCCCCAGGCCCTGCTCCCGGGGGTCCCAGCAGGGGCTGGGAAGGGGCTGGGAGGGGGTGATTTGAACCAGCCCCGGGAGGGGTGCCAATGAGGGTCCCAGGGCTGGGCCAGCTCCCCCCAAACGCACCGCAGGGCGTCGGAGAGCCGGTGGGTGTTGCCTGCTCCTCCGTGTGTCGCATCGGGCCCCAGAAGGGCTTCAGAGGGGCTGCACGGCAGCGTGGGAGGGGCCCAGCCCTCCCCCACCCGCCCAGCCCTCCCCCACCCATCTCACAGATGAGTAAACAGAGGCCCTGCTGGTCACCAGTGGACCCCCGGCCCACTCTCCCATCAGGACAGGCCCTGGGAATAGCGGGGACCCCCTCGGTGGAGGGGGTGGGCCCTGTGTCGGCCCCCGACGCCCCGCTGGCTAGGGAACCTCTGGGATGAGAAGTGGCTCCTGGGTGAGGAGAGGAGGTAGCTGGTGCCCCCGGGCTTGGGGTGTGTCAGCCGCGCAGGGTCTCGGAGAAGGGGGGTCACTCTGGCAATTTGAGGGTTGCATGCAGGAGCCCCTCAGTCCTCTACCTCCCATCTGGAGGCACTTTCCCTCCTACGTCCAGGTCTCCCCAGTACAATTTCTTAGTCCCGCAAGTCCCCTGATGGGGCCGGGAAGGACCCAGGCGTGCGGGGAGGGGCAGATGGGCCGCAGAGCCCTCGTGCCTGCCTGCGCTCAGCCGGGGGCGTCACGCGGGGCCCGGGAGGCCGGTCACCTGATGCGCCCGCGGGGGGTGGCCAGCAGCCAGGCTCCCGCAGGCAGAGTCCTTCCCAGCGCTGTGCAGCCTGGCCACCACCGCTCCCTGCCCCGGGCGCCGGAGACCGCAGGGTCATGGCCCCTCTCCCTGCCGCCAGCCTCGGCCTGGGTCTCCAGGGCGCTCTGGGCTGGTGGGCGTAAGGGTTTGTGGAAGTCTGTGGGGCGGGGGGAGGCCTGCAGTACTTACCACCCACCACAGGCTCGTGTTCCCGCCCTCCACCTCCCCAGGCGAGCTTCTCACCAGCCCCGCCCCTCCCAAGCTTTTTTTTTTAAGATTTAGTTATTTATCTCTCCCCACTGCCTCGTTGTTTCACACTTGCTGTGTCTATTCATCTTCTTTGTTTCTTTAGGAGGCAACAGGAACCGAACCCAGGACCTCCAATATGGGAGGGAGGTGCCTAATTGCTTGAGCCTTTTCTGGCCCCTGCTGTGTGGTGTCTCCTATTGTGTTTTTCTTCTTCTGTCTCTTGTCACGTCATCTTGTTGCATCACCTTGCTGGGCCTGCCCTTCGCGCTAGCTCGCTGTCCTGCTCGACCTCTTTTGGAGGCACCGGGAACTGAACTCGGGACCTCCGCTATGGGAGGGAGGTGCCTAATCTCTTGAGCCTTCTCCATCCCCTGCTTTGTTGGGTTTCTCATTATGTTTTTCTTCTTGTGTCTCTTGTTGCGTCAACTTGCCACACCTGCCCATCGCGCCAGCTCACTGTCTTCTCTAGGAGGCACCAGAAACCGAACCACGGACCTCCCGTGTGGTAGGCAGGGGCTCAATCACTTGAGCCACGTCAGCTTCCCCCTCCAAGACTCTAGCTGTGCCCCCAAACCCCCTTTCCACCAAGACCCTTCTCGTGGCCCTCCTCCTCTCCCCTCCTCCTGCCCCCCACCCTGAGCCCCCCCCTCCCTGCCTCCCTCTTTCTCTCCTTGGCGCCCACCCCTCCTGCCAGCTGGGCCCTGCCCCAGCTGAGCTTTTCCCACCCAAATCTGACCCAACAAGGCCAGCGCCCTCCCTAAAATAGAGGCTGCCTCCAGCCCTGGAAACTGGTTTCCACCCCTGCCCCAGGGCTGGTGGGGCAGAGAGGGCGGCTCTGCCAGGCTTAGGTGCGGCGTGGGCCCCGTGAGAACGCGTTCGCCCACGTGGCTTCTGACTTCGTCCCTTTATTTCTGTGAGCTGGGGTTCATCCATGCAACCAGCCATTTACTGAGTGCCTACTGTATGCAGTAAACAAGTTACTCTAGCTCCTAACCTCCTGGCTTATGGTGTGGGACGGGGAAAAAGTCATCCAAGAAAAGATGGGAGGGCAGCCCGTGAGCCTGACAGCGGGCGGGGGGCATGGGGAGGTGGGGAGAGGCAGAGGGAGGGGGCCGGAGATGCCGGCGCCAGTGGGCAGAGCAGACGCGGGCAAGAGGCTTATAAAGGGCTGAAAGCCCCAGCCATTGGGGCTCAACTGGGACCCCTCCCTCTCCACACAGGGAAACTGAGGCTCCGAGAGACCTGGCTTGCCAAAGCCACACAGCCCATCAAGGGGCAGACAGAGGATGGATGGCAGGAGGGCCCCTGAGGGGCAAGGGGTGGGGGGGGCCTCTCTGCAAGCCAGAACCCCCAAGCCAAGCTGACCCCGTCCCACCCAACCGCGGGCTGCTGGTTCCCCTTGGCAACTCCAAAAGCTCCCAATTGTATTCTTTTCTAAGCGGATTCAGGAATTGCTTTGATACTTTCACGAGATTTTCTTTAACCTAATAATAAGGTCAGGAAAGTTTCCTTGTCCAACCATGAAATCTGATTTGGAGTCTAAAAAAATACGGTGCACTGTGTGACGGGAAAGTGTCCAGGAAAGCTCCCGGGGTCCTAACAGACTGCACACAGCACTTAACAGTTTATGATGCCCTCTCAAACCTGTCTGCCCGTGGGCCTCCCCAGCCCCCCACCTCAGCGTTTCCACCCCCTCTTTGCAGGTGAGGGCCCGGAGGCTTCCCCCGGCGGGGGCTCCTCCTTCCAGCCCAGCCTTGCTCCCGCCCCCCCCCCCCCCCCCCCCCCCCCCCCCCGTCAGCTGGCCCCAGGGCCCAGGGGTCTTAGCCTTGGAGGTGACAGGCTCTGTAGGGGTCGAAGGTCCCCAGTCCCCCTAAGTGGGGCCTCCCCAGGGCAGGGGGTTGGTCTGCCTCGGGCACAGAGCAGGTGCCCAGGAGACGCTGATTGGTTGGCACTGAACAAAGCCCCCTGGAAGGCTCTGTAGCACGCCCCCCCCCCCAGCTTCTGGCCAGCGGCTCCGCCCCGTGCCTGGCCTCGACCTTTAGCAGAAAGACCTGCTCCTGGACGGGGCAGGAGCAGGCTCTGCCCGCGCGCCGTGGCGCAGCTTCCTGTCTCTATGAGGGGCCACGCACACCAGCCGCGGCCACGCGAGACGGAGCTGGTGGCAGCCGTGGGCTGGGTGAACGTGGAGCCCCTGCTGTGTGGGACGCCCCCCTGTTGTGATGAAGCGCTTTCTCCGGGCAGGTCCTCCGGTTCCGCCTTTGAGGGGTGGAGTGTGCGGTGCAAACCCTGGGATAGGGGACCCAGAGAGTTGGATCACAGGACGCTCCCAGCCAGCGACTTTCCATGCTGAGGCCCTAGGATTAGCCTCCCCCTCGCCAAGATTCTCTCCGGAAGCCTTAATGGAAAGAGGTGCCTGGGCCCGCTGCAGGAAGGGCCCAGAAGATAAGAGGAAGGAGATGCGGGCACAAGTCGCCACGTGCCTGTCCAATGCGGGGGGGAGGGGGGGGGCAGATGAGCCTGAGGTGGGGGGAGAGGTAAGCCCCACCCGCCTGTCTGATGGAGGGGGCAGTGAGGGGGGGGCCGGGGGGTAAACTGCACCCGCCTGTCTGATGGGGGGGGGGCAGATGAGCCTGGGGTGGGGGGGAGGTAAACTGCGCCCGCCTGTCTGATGGGGGGGGCAGTGAGCCTGGGGTGGTGGGGAGGTAAGCCCCACCCACCTGTCTGATGGAGGGGGCAGTGAGCCTGGGGTGGGGGGGAGGTAAACTGCACCCGCCTGTCTGATGGGGGGCAGTGAGCCTGGGGGGGTACCCGTGTACTCGAGCAGCCTGGGTTCAGGCCCAGCTCTGCCATCTGGCGATGCATGCCCTCGGTCGGAGCCTCAAGTGCCCTCAACTGTGAAATGAGAATCAATCCTGCCCCACAGAGATTCAGGAAGACAAACCTAAAGTGTTCTGGAAGGTGCAGGAAGCACTGAGGCTGTGCCCCCTTCAGTGGGGCAGCGGTCTTAGGAGACCCCTTTTGCTTTCACCGCCGAGGGAGCTGGTTGCTTGGCTGGTCTCTGCCCGGGGGAGGCCAGCTTCAGCCCCCCCAGCGGCCATGCAGCACCGAGGCCCCTGCCTGAGGAGGGCGTCGGGCGGCCAGGCCCTCGGGGGTCAGGGTGGGTGGGGTTCCCCGAGGGGGCTGAAGGTCTCCACCACGCCTGGCCCGAGGGTGGTGGTGGCAGCCCCTGGAGGCTGCGCACAGGCTCCCGGGAGCAGGCCACATGCGCACGCAGGGGTCTGCAGGGGTCCGTGTGCGCCTGCAGTCTTCGGGGGAGGGATGTCGAGGCCGCGATGACTTGGCCTGAGTCACAGAGGATCGGGGGTCTCGCGGGTGGGGTCGCCGGACCTCGGGGTGTGAGCGCGGGCACGGGGCGGGCGTGGGGCCCGGACTCCGTGCCCCTGGTCGGCTGGTTTCCTGGGGGCACGTGGAGCCCTCGGAGGAGGGGAGGGGGCCGAGCGCGACCCCCGGTAGGGCCCACCGCCGGGACCTCGTGGCCGCCGCGCCGCGCGGGCCCCGCCCCCGGCCCCGCCCCCCGCCCGGGCCCGCCCCCGGCTCGGCCCCGCCCCCGGCCCCGCCCCCGGGCCCGCCCTCCGCCCGGGCCCGCCCCCGGCTCGGCCCCGCCCCCGGGCCCGCCTGCGTATGCGCCGGGTCCGCGCTGCCCGCCGCGCTCGGGGCGCTCCACCCGCAGCCGCGCGGGGCCATGATCCGCCCGGCGGGGCAGCCGGCGAGCGGCCCGGGACGGCGGCGCGGGGCTGGGCCGGGAGCCCGGGGGCCCCCTGCGCGGCCGGCGGCCGCCGAGGTGCCCCGGTAGAGGGCGCGGCGCCGCGGGGCTGGGGGCGGCGCGCCGCGGGCTCACCATGAGGACCCTCCGCAGGTTGAAGTTCATGAGTTCGCCCAGCCTCAGTGACCTGGGCAAGAGAGAGGCGGCGGCCGCCGACGAGCGGGGCACGCAGCAGCGCCGGGCCTGCGCCAACGCCACCTGGAACAGGTAAGGCCCCCCGCGCCCGGAGCGGGACCCCCCGGCGGGCCTCGGCGCGGGCAGCGGTGCCGGGTCCCCGCGGCGGGCGGCCGCCGGCGAAGTTGAAAGCAACGTGCTCCGAGAACGCGCGGGAGCCGCGCGCCCGCCCCGCAGCCGCGCTCGTTGCCCCCGCCGCGTCGGGGCCGGCGCCCCCCGGGAGGCAGGGCGGCAGGAAGTCGCTTTCCCACTGTGCGGGCGAGCGGCGAGCCCCGGGCCCGCGCTTCCTGGGCCTGGGAAGGGCCCTCGGCGCCCGGGGGCGGAGGCGGCCCTCCCCGCCGCCGGGGTGCGGCAGCCGCCGGCATTCCTCCGCGGACCCTGCCCTCGGCCGGGGGCCCAGACCCCGCGGGCCTGCCGGGGGCCGCCCCTCCCCCGGCCTGGTCTGCAAAGCGAGACCGGGCCCGGAAGAGGGTTTCTTCCGCGGCGTGGCGGCCCACGAGCCTTTCCAGGAACAGCCGTTCCCACGGCGGGGTGGGGGAGGGAGGCCCCAGGCGCGGGGCCGTCTGTCCGGGACCGGGTTATTCGGTTCTTGGAGGCCTCAGGCGCGTCCTGGTGGGCGTGGCGGCTGCGCTTCGCAGCGCCCTAGGCAGGACACGCCGCTCACAGCTGCACGCTGCCTCAGTTTCCCTCCCTGGTCAGAGGCGTGAGCCTCCCCCCTCACGAGCCTTGAAGGAAGGAGGTGCATACGCACTGGCGCCACACTCACCCGGGGATGCCCACCGTCTGATCAGCTACTTTTCCTCTCGCGGCACCGGGGAGATGGAAGCCCACTCCCCTGGTTTAGTGGAAGGAACCAGACGGAGTTCAAATTCCACCTCTGCCCCTTCCCCACTGTGTGTCTTTGAGCAAGTCACTTAAGGGCTCTGGTCCACAAAATGGGATAATGATGGTGCCCGCCTCCCAGGACTTTGTGGGGTCCAGGTTAAGATGTGCTTTAAAGTGCATGGAGGGGATCTGGGGTGAAGTGCCTCTCTCCAGCACGGGGGGGGGGGGGTCCCAGGGTGGGTCCCTGGTGCCTTCTAAAGAGAAGACACAGAGAGCAGACAGCGAGTGCAGACAACGAGGGGGTGGGGATAAATAAAATCTAAAGTGCTTGGCACACAGTAGGTTCTTCCTAACGGTAACGCTCTACTCCGACTTGTGTACGGGGACTTGTGTTGTTGGCTCAGGCCGTCGGGTGGGATTTGGTGAGCGCCCCTCACCAGCAGGGGGTCCCCCACAGAAGTGGGGGCCCTGCTGGGGGCTGGCTCGGAGGGTTTGGATGCCACCCTCCCCTCCCAGCGTCTTCCCCAGCCCTGGGACTCATATCTGGCCATTTCCTGTGCTCCTACTTCGCGCTGGCCTGGGGCCGGCCCCCTTCTTGTCTGTCTCCTGCCTGGCCCAGCATTTAGAGATGGGGCGATAGCACCCAGGGACCTGCCCACGCTCCCTCCTCCCCAGGACTGAGCCCAGGAGAGGTGACGCCTTCCCCTGCCAGGTTCCTGAGCAGAAACGGTGGGCTCCGCAGGTGCGGGCTTGCCGAGCTGGGGACTCCTCATTTTGAGTAGTCTTAAGATGCCCCCCCTTTTACTGTGTGACGGGGACATGTCCCCTGAATTCCCCCAGCCTCTGTTTCCTCCTCTGCCCGAGAGGGCAGGAACCACCCGCCCCGCCCCGCTAGGTCATGAGAAAGGAATTCACAGGCTCCCTTCACTGGCACTCATTCCTTCAGGAGGACGGCACTGCCCCCACCCCAGCCTCGAGCTCTCAGGAGGAAGCCGGTCCTGTCCGTAAACGTGGGGGCAGGCCCAGCAACGGGGTGACTGCAGGGCACTTGGAGTGCTGGGGAGAAAACAGACGGCCTCGCGCAGCCACTGGCGACACCCAGCGCCTGCCGGCTGGCCCGCTGCACTCCTTCTGGAAACTTCCTAGGGGTGCCAGAAGTGTTCTGAAGTAGCGGGTACCGGGCTGGCCGGCTGCGTTCCCCTTGCAGACTGTAAACTAGAACCTTCAGAAGGTGTTTCCAGAGCACGGCCCAGGGCTGGACCTCAGGTGTGCACCGAGGACCCTCCCTGGCTGGTGGGGTGACGGACGAGGACACGCGTCCCCCGTGGAGCCTCAGGTGTGGGAGACTGAACGTTGGCCCCAAAGCGCCCACGTCCTCGTCCCCAAACCTGTGGCTCCCTTACATCAGGCATTCTTAACCCTTTCTGTTCCACGGACCCCTTTGCCAGTCAGGTGGAAACCACGCCTAAGTCCACACTTACCGTGTAGTATTTAATAAACATGTCACACCCGCACGTCCCCACAAGAACAATGTTTCTCTGAATTTCAGTTCAGGCTCGCTGTCCCCTGGTTAGAAACCCCTGCCTTGCATGGTAAGGGAACTGTGCAGGTGAATGTAAGTGACAGTCTCGGAATGGGCAGGTTCTCCTGGACGCCGCCCCCCCATGCCATCCCAGCGGACCTGACGAGGGTCAGGGTCGGGAAGACGAAGACGGTGCAGGTTGGAGTGCTGTGCGCTGGGGAAGGAGGAAGGGGCCCCAGCCAGGGCTCAGGTGCCGGCTGCAGCCCCACCCCTCGGGAAGCCCTGGGAGCAGGCCGGGAAGCAGAGGCACCTGGGAGGGGGCAGCTGTGGGGGGACACGGGGTACGTCACTGCCCCCCTTCATAGCCCCCTTAGGGAAGCTGCTCAAAGCCAGACTTGCTGAGTGCACTCAGGTACCTGCCTACCTGGGCGGGTGAGCCTGTGGGGACAATCTCTATGTTCTCGCCAGGGTCCCAGGGAGGAATGGAGGTAGAGGTGGGCCTGTTCTGCTCAGCCAGGAACCCCAGGGCTGGAAAAAGGAGACTTTCAGCCAGGTGGACTGAGCCAGGACCCAGGTGTGAGCGACGCCCCGTTGGTTAGCCCACCCATGGGGCTGAAGTTACCACCCCCATTTTCCAGAGGGTCCCGCCGAGCATGGGGGCAGGACTTGGGCTGAATGGGGTCCCCAAAAGATGTGGCCAGTCCTGACCCCAGAGCCTGGAAATGTGACCTCATTTGGAAGAAGGGTCTTTGCAGACACGATTGAGTAAAGGAGCTTGACACGGGAGCCCATCGTGGGTCACCTGGTGGCCCCCAAATCCAGGGACAAGGGTCCCGACGAGAAGAAGAGGGGGGGGATGTGAAGTGAGGGTGGAGGGGGGATGGAGGGGGGCTGCCGCAAACTGGGGAGCGCCGGGGACCCCCAGAAGCTGGGGGAGGTACACCTTGCTGATGAAGCTCTGCCCCCCCAGCTGGGGGGGAGGAGCTGGGGGGAAGCGCTCTTGTAAGTCACGGGTTTGTGGTGCTTTGTTCTGGCAGCGGCAGGAAGCCAAGGCACCTGCCTCCACCGGAAGTGAAAAGCAGGCCAGTGGCCGCTGTGTGTCCTGGGGCGGCTGGTGCAGACCCGGGGAGCAGCCCCCACCTCACCGCAAGGGTGCGCAGGCAGGGCTCGGGGGCCCTGGTTCCCCTCGGCGGGCAGCATGGGGGGGGGTGTCTGTTGGAGGCGGGGCTTGGCCCGGCTCCCCCATCCGCCCCTACCCATGTGCCCGCCGGTCCCTGGTTGGGTCCTGGACCCTGGTGGGTGGGGGCAGAAGAAGTGCCAGTCTAGCTGGGGGTCTGGTCAGTTCCCAGGCTCCTGTGCGTGGGGCCTGGAACATGGCCCCCACCCCCAGGGTCCCGCCGGGGCCTCTTCCTTTCCAGGGGGCTTGCCCGACCCACCCGCAGCTCCCAGGGGACCGGCCTGGGGTGGGGCCCCACCCCGTTCTCTGCGGCCGCTTCCTGTGTGGGCAGGTGGGCCCCGCGGCTACGCGCAGGTGCGTGGCACCTCGGCCCTCCCTCTCCCGGCTCGCCGTGGCCTCCTACCCCCTCCCCCAGCCCTGCCAGGTCCCGGGACCCCTGGGAGTCTCCCCGGAGGACCAGCTCCTTCGCCCTCTCACCTGTGCTCCTGTCATGTGGGGGAGAGGGACAGGCTCCAGGGAGGCTGGGACACAGGACACTGGGGCTCAGGGGACCGTCACTGCTGGGGAGCAGGCCGAGGACAAAGGGCTACCCCCGCCCCCAGTCGGGCCACAACCACCCCGAGGCTACCCGGGAGGACGGGGTCAGTGTGTGCCCCTACGGAGGGGGGAGCCCGCGTCAGAGAGGGGAAGAGAGGGGTTAGGGGTGGGGAGCTGGAGGCCAGCGGTTCAAGGTCGGGGCAGGGCTGGAGGTGAGCGCCCGGGGCAGGGGTGAGCCTGGACATGAGGACCCCTCTGGAAGCACCCCTGCCCCCCACTAGCCCCCTCCGGACTGGAAGCAGAGCGGGGGTTTCGCTTCTACTTTGGGAGCGATTAGTCCCAGGAGGGCCCCCCCCCCTCAGTGGCTCACGGCAGGGTTTTTCTGTTGACCCAACTTGGACTTTGGAAAGAACTTGCAGCCTCAGTCCCTGGAGCTAGAGAGAAACTGGAAGGAGAGGCCTGCCTGTCCCCCACCCCCTACCCGGCCCAGGGTTTGGGTGGGGCGCGGGGAAGGCCACAGGGGAAGGGGGCGTGGTGGCACTGTGGGCCCAGCGTGCCAGGTGTGCATCTTGGCTCTGCCAGGTATCAGGCTGTGTGACTTTGGGCAGGGCCCTGGACCTCTCTGGGCCGCGGTGTTTTCTTATGTAACTTGGGTTATAACCGTGCCCGCCTGACCTGGGAGTTAGGAGAAGAACCCAGAGAAGGCCGCCAGGGCCCTGGGTGGCTGGGGGCCATGGAGAGCCTCCTTTGGCCCTACAGCGCCCCCAGGGGTGTGCACTGGGCTCAGTGATTCCCCTTGCGTGGGTGGGGACCCGAGGCCCAGAGTGGGTGGGCCAGTGGTGGACACACAGCGAGCAAGCCGGAAGCGGGGGTTGCCCAGAGCCCACACCTTTAACCACCCTGGGGGCCTGGAGGTGGGAAAGGCCCCTGAGGGCAGGAGGCTGGGGTGGGGTGGGTGAGAGACCAGGACCCTGTGGCCCCGGGCTGGGTGGTCATTCATTCATTCATACATTCATTCATTCATTCGTTGGCAAATTTATCAGACAGAGCTCCACGCCGCCCCTGGCCAAAGCAGGGAAGAGGCCGAGAGTGAGGCAGGAGACCTCCCCTCCACAGGGTCCTGGTCACGCCACACAGCCTGAGAGGTGGAGGGGGACCCAGCCCCTGAAGGTGGCTGGGAAGGCTGCTCGGAGGAAGCGGCGTTTCGAGCTGAGGCACGGGGCAGGGGAGGACGCGGGGCCAGGCAGAAGGGCCAGTGCGGCCAGAGCCAGGGCTCTCCAGGGGGCTGCGGCGCAGGCGACACGGGCCGCCCAGTCCCCGGGGCCCTCGCCTCGGGTGGGGGGGAGGCCTGCGTGGAAAGCCGGGAGCCCCTCGGCGTTTTTAGCAGGGTCCCCTAAACGGTGGCAGCCGGAGGACCCAGACCGCTGAGGGCGGCAGGGCCAGCCCGGGGCGCGTGGCCCCTGCCCGCCTCTTCCTTTGTACCCCCTCTTCCCGGTCTGGCGGGGTCTGAGCTGGAGCTGCCGCCAGCATGGGGGGGGGGGCCCGCGTGCCCGGGTGACCCTGGCTGAGGCGCCACCCCTTGGGGCCCCCCAGGACAGTCAGGAATGCCCCGCCTGTCCCCAAGCCCCCCGGACCCCAGGAGCAGACCCCGGGGGGGGCAGCCCGAGTGAGAAAGGCCAGGGCCTGGGGGGGCCGCCCGCCCGGAGCGCGGTCCCAGCTGCGGGGGTTCCGGGCGGTGACGGCCGAGGACAGCTGGCCTCCCGAGGCCTCTGGGGTGGGATTTCCGACTGTTGGAGTGGAGAGCAGCCTTCCCGGGAGCAGGGGTGGGCTTCCTCCCGGCGTGCTGTGCACGAGCCCCGCGGTTCTCCCTCCCGGCGGCCTGCGGGGCGGCCCCCCCCGGGAGCCCGCAAAGGAGCCCGAGGCCGCCAGCGCCGCGGTGGGGCAGCGGGTCGCGGGAGGCTCACGTGTCAGTCACACGAGCCAGTTCCCAGCCTCTGGCTTGGTGGGATGCGGCTCTGCCCGCGCTCCCGCAGCCCTTTGCCCACCGGGGGTGGGGGGCGGGTGCACCTGCCCTGCCCCCTCCTCTGCCAGCCTGGGGCTTAGCCGCTGCCGGGTGAGCCCAGGGCCCAGCCTGCCAGCCCCGGTCTCGAGCAGGGGCTTGGCCTCTCTCAGCCTCAGTTTCCCTCTCTGTAAGGCGGGCGGCCAGTCCTTGTCACGGGCAGGAGCGGCGTTCAGGGAGGCAGAAGGGCTCGGGAGTGCAGTGGCGGCTGCAGGTTCTGAGGTGGGGACGGCCAGGCACGGCTCGCTGTCCCCTCTGTCCCTGAGGCACTGCAGCAGGCGGAGGAGCCACTTCCAGGCCCAGGTGGAGGGCGGCAGCGCCACCGGAGCCGGTCTCACCCTCGGAGGGGAAGTGGACAGGAAAAGGAACTAGTGGGGATGGGCGTCTGTCCCTGCGGGATAGGTCAGGGAGGGCACCCTGGAGACGGACGATGACCTCCGAGCCAGAGCTCCAAAAGGCACAGCGCCTTGCACAGTGGACAGGGGGAAGGGCCTTCCAGGCCGAAGGGCGGCGGCTGCAAAGAGCCAGGGGTGCGGCACCCCCGGGGGTCCGAGCTCTGGAGCTAGGGCGTGGGCTGCCCAGAAGCCCGGGGCCTCGAGTGCCACGTCCAGGATCTCGGGCTGGGCCGTGGGAGCCTCACGGAGGCCCCGAGCAGGAAAGCGGCTCTGACCACATTGGAGGGAGGCGCCCCGGCCTGGGAAGGGAGAAGGGGTGCCATGGAGAGATCTAGAAAGGAGAGACGTAGGACTTCTGGGTCTACTGGATTTGGGAAGTGGTGTGTTCACAACCCACCAGGCTTCTGCTGGGAGTCCGGCACTCCTCCTCCAGTCGTGCAAAAGAACCTGGAGCCCTGGGCGCCTGCCCTGGAGAGATAAGGGTGGAGAGAGACCGGGAAGCGGCTATCACCGATCTCGGGTAGACACGTGGTGACGTGACGGCAAGCGCCACGAGAGCCAGCAGCGGCCTGTGCTCTGCCGGAAGGAACGGAGGAGATGGCAGGGGGAGGGAGGACCCAGCAGCCAGAGGGGCGCGTGCCAGGGGCCAGCCGGGGAGGGCAGGGGCGCCTTGAATCTTGCAGTAAGGAATCCTTTAGAGCAGGGGTCGCCTGGCGTGGCCCCCCGGGCCCAGTCTAGCCCACGTCTGTCTTTCGTAAAAGGTTTTGTTGGAATGCAGCCACGCCTGCTGGTTTCCATATCCCACGTGGCTGATCTCGCACGATGGTGGAGATCGGAGGACCGGCCAAGCCTCGGGTGCTTGCGCTGTGGCCCCTTAGAGAGCGTGTTTGGAAGCATGAAGCTTGATCAGTCGTCCCCGTGGGCTGGGGGGAGCCTGGAAGCACGAGTGACACCCGGGGAAGACACGGTGGGCCCGAGGGGGCCGCTGTGGACGTGGAAGGTGGTCGGGGTCACGAGATGTTGAGGAGGGTATGTTAGGGGAGGGCGAGTGGAGGAGGAACCCCAGTTTCTGGCCCGCGGGGGCCAGAGTTCAAGAACACGGGCAGGGTGAGCAGAATTCATAGGGAAAGCAGCGGACGTGCTGAGGGATGTCCACGGGGCGTGCGCACGGTGCCCAGGGCGTCCCAGAGGTGACCGGGAGGTGGCTGGTGACACAGCTGGGGCTCGAGGAGTGGGGGCATGGCCACGCGGGGTGGGCTGCGCCCTGCTCCCGCCACAGTCCGTTCCTGTTCCTCGAGCAGAGCTGGGGGGCTGGGAAGGGGGAGGGGGAGCGGTGGCGGGGGGAGGGCAGCGGGGGGGCTCCGGCCTCTGGGTGGCAACCCGCCTCTCCTCTCTGCCCGCAGCATCCACAACGGGGTGATCGCCGTCTTCCAGCGCAAGGGGCTGCCCGACCAGGAGCTCTTCAGCCTCAACGAGGGCGTGCGGTGAGTGCCCGCCGGGGCTGGGCGCGAGGGTCCTGTGCAGGGTCAGGTGGCCCGGGCCGGACCCCAACCCCACGGGGGCCTCGAGTCAGCCGGAGAGCGAAGCCGGGTTCGGCAGTGACCGTGCAGGGCTCGGTTTCCCCAGATGCCCCGTGGCCATCCCCCATTCAGGCTTTCCGATCTGGGGGTGCTTCCGCCCCCACCCCACCAGAGGATTTTTTTTGAAGGGGAAACAGGGTGGGATTTGACCGGCTCAAGATAACCCCTCATCCCCTGCCGGCTCCAGGCCTCTCAAGGGCTACTTTTTCTGGTAAAGAGGAAGGACCCACCTGCCTGATGACGGGCGGGCCGCTCGGGAAAGGCGATTATTTCCTGTGAATGGCAGGAGTGAGCACGCGGGAGGAGCAGTGAGCCAGGCACTGTCTGCCAGGCTTTTGTCATGGGCCCAGCCAAAGCTCAGAGAGGTCAAGAGACTTGCCGGGGGTCACCCAGCAGCTCCCGGGCGGAGAGGCGTTCCCTGCCCTGCTGTTTCCCCAGCCTGGCCCCGCCCACGTGACCCTGTCCCTGGGTCCAAAGGTTGTCTGGGGAAAACAGCCTGGAAACCTCCCCCTCGTGGGCCTTCAGGACGGGAATGAAAGGGTCATGATTTTGCTCCAGCGTCCCAGGGGGATACACCGAGACGTCGTGCTGCCACGTGGGCTAAGCCCGGCAGCAAGACAGGTGCTGTGGGCTGCCCCTTGGTGGCTTAAGCTGCAACAGGCACGTTCGCAGAGGCAGAAAGTAGCTCGTGGCACCAGGGGCTGCAGAGAGGCCCAAAAGGGGCGTCACTGTCTGACGGGTGCAGGTTCAGTTTGGGGTGATGGAAAAGTCCTGGACAGGGTGGTGGTGATGGGAGCACAGCGTGGTGAACGGAACTGACGTCGCAGAATGGTACTTACAGGTGGCTAAAGTGGCGTCTCCGACATTACATATTGTCTGTGTTTACCACGGTTTTAAAAAGCGTTTGCAGCCGGGGTCAGGGTTTCATATACCTGGCTCTGAATAGCCCACCCCGGTGCAGGGGATGAACCGGCCTTACCCACTGGTAAACTGAGGCCCAGGGAGCGAAAGGCCCAGAGCAGAGTCCCACTGGGAGCAGGCCCGGTAAACACAACCCGTCAGGGGGCTCTTTTTTAAAGATTGATTGATTGATTGATTTCTCTCCCCTTCCCCCCGCCCCAGTTGTCTGCTCTCTGTGTCTGTTCACTGCGTGTTCTTTGTTCACTTCTGTTGTTGTCAGTGGCACCAGGAATGTTTCTTTTTGTTGCGTCATCTTGTTATGTCAGTTTTCTGTGTGTGCGGTGCCAATCCTGGGCAGGCTGCAGTTTCTTTCACGCTGGGCGGCTCTCCTTACAGGGCGCACTCCTTGCGCGCGGGGCTCCCCCACACGGGGGACACCCCTGCGTGGCACGGCACTCCTTGCGTACATCAGCACTGTGCGTGCGCCAACTGCACACGGGTCAAGGAGGCCCGGGGTTTGAACCGTGGACCTCCCATGTGGTAGGTGGACACCCTAACCACTGGGCCAAGTCCGCTTCCCTAGGGGGCTCTTTCTGAGCTTGCTGCCACCCGCCCCGCCCCCTGCAAGAGGTTGGGCCCCAGAGCCTGCGGTGGTCTCCAGAGGCCACCCCATGCCCCTCATGTGCCTCTGCTTAGGGATACAGGCCACCTCTTTTATCTTGGTCACCTTGGTGCCTTTGTCCCTGAAGGGCACATCAGGTGTCCCCGCTTCTTAACAGGAACTGGCCCTGGCTGGCCTGTGGGCACTGACGTTGAGCCTGGCCGTGTGCAGCTGTGAGAGGCCTCTGCCTGGCGTGAACTGCGCCCTGGCGCCTGCTGTGGACAGTGCTCCTCTTTCTTCCTGTGTTACCCGTCACCGCAGGATGCTGCCCCAGCATCTGTCAGCGGCGGGCTCTCTCCAGCCCTGGCTTGACGTCGCCAGGGGTGCTGGTTGGTTGAAGCTGCAGCTCCCCCTGCTCTTTATTTTATTTTTTTGGAATTAAAAAAAAAATTTTTATTAAATTGTCTTTTATTTTTAAAGATAGATCACAAAAAATGTTACATTAAAAAATATAAGAGGTTCCCACATACCCCACCCCCACCCCACCACTCCTCCCATATCAACAACCTCTTTCATCATTGTGGCACATTCATTGCATTTAGTGAATACATTTTGGAGCACTGCTGTACTGCATGGATTATGGTTTACATTGTAGTTTATACTCTACTCCAGTTCATTCAGTGGGTTATGGCAGGGTATATAAGTTCCAGCATCTGACCCTGCAGTATCATTTAGGACAACTCCAAGTCCCAATAATGCCCCCACATCACATCTCTTCTTCCCTCTCCCTGCCCTCAGCAACTCCAGTGGCCACTTTTTCCAGATCAGTGCTATGGTTTCTTCCATTACTTGTCGCAATAGTTCTATAGTAGAATACCAGTAAGTTCACTCTAATCCATATTTTATTCCTCCATCCTGTGGACCCTGAGATGTCGATGTCCACTCCACCTCTATATTAAGAGGGGGCTTAGATCCCACATGGCTGATGGATATGATTCTCCTACTTGTAGGCACTCTCAGTTCCCTGGTGTGGTGGTTGACCATCTTCACCTCCCTGTTAGCTGACCTGGGTAAGTCTAACAAACCGGAGAGAAGGAGTTGCAACTCTCCTGAGGCTCAGGGTCCAGATGGCACATGGACAGTCCAGAGATGAAGTCTCTTGGGTATATACCAATCCCAGCACCAACCACAGGTACAGTAAAAGTGACAGAAGAGGCATGTGTAGAGAGATCACATCTGAGTCCAACTCATGTCACTCAAGAACACAAATTCCAAAATAGGACCCACTGACAAGGCACTGAACTCCAGAGCCAGCTGCCATGATCGTTGAACCTGTGTGTCTCCATAGCCCTTAGGAGCACCGGTACCTGGGGTTGTATCTACTTTGGCTGTCTCTGGGATCCTGCTGAGGCATGCGTAAGTGCAACCCCTCTGATGACCTCCTGACTCTTTTTTTGAAGACTCTTAGCCATATAAACTCATTTGTCTTTACCACTTACCCCTTTTATTCAAGATCTTTTTCTAGTTGCATCACCTGTTAGTGATTGGTAGTAATCCCTCTGTGCCAGGGAGGCTCATCCCTGGGAGTCATGTCCCATGTAGGGGGGAAGGGGGGGCAGGTAAGAAATGTCCATGCTGAGTTTGGCTTAGAGAGTGGCCACATTTGAGCAACATGGAGGCTCTCGGGAGGTAACTCTTAGGCACCTTGCAGGTCTAGGCCTAGTTCAAATTTCAGGCATACAGGCTCATAAGCATACTCATCAGTAACAAGGGCTCATCATTGGAGCATCCTTCTTCAGTGATCTTTGTCCCTGCACTTGGGGGAGTATTGCTGTTCCATTGGGGAATGTGACAGAGCTCCCCTGGCTAGGAACTCAGCACTCCCTCAGTTGTCGTTTGTAATTGTAACTACTATGGAAACACCCAACATATATCCAAACATTTTTATGTACCCTATATACATGCCCTGGAGAACTCCCTCCCAACCTTGTGTCCCCATCAGTAACACCCCACACCAGCGGTCCTCCCCTGCCGTAGTTGAACCCCTTTGTGGTCCAAAACTTCTTCAAGAGTGAAGTCTCATGTATTGCCAAATTCAATTAATAGGAAAATAAAATAGTAGTGCTAGGTTTAAAGAGTAGAAATAAAATAATACTAATTTAGAAACACTAAAACTAAAAATAAATTGGGGTATTAAAAAATGAAAAATATCATAAAACTTTGGTTTTGACGTTTTGCCTTTCATCACTGTGATAGGTGTTGCCCTGTGTGTACAGTGGCAAGGCAGTTTCTTTCATTTCTTCCTCATCATCTACGTCCTTTCTTTTTTTTTCCTAATTTTTCATTTTGTCTTCGAAAAAGTTTTAGGGCACAGTAAAGTCACTTATACAATATAGGGGACTCCCATATATCCAACATCAAATCCTTTTCCCCCTTCCTCAGCAATGACCTTTTTACATGTTTATGTTATATTTGCTGCAGGTGATTTACAGATATGGAAACAGCTATCAAACATGGTTCCATTTGGTTTACATTATGATTTATACTTTAGACTGTACAATTTTCTAAATTTTTAGTTACCTTATGTTTTACATTATGGTTTACATTTTAGCCTATAGACTTTTCTACATTTTTTGTGTAATTTAACATGTCCATATCCACCATTGCACAATCTTATGGAACACTTCCATTGTCCCCCAGTTACCCTGCTTCCATCTATTCTATTCCTCTCTCCCCCTCCCCTCATGGACCACAGTGACAATCAATCTTCACTGCTTGAAGGACCAGATTCACAGATACTTGCAACAATGCTGAGGGCTTGACACACTAGACTGTCCTCCCCCATTGGGAGCCACCAATTCTCTCGAGAGACACAATTCCCTCTACGTAAGAACATCAGGCCTCCCCAGGATGTGGGTATACTTTCACTCTCATTGTATGGGTCTCCACCCAGTGATATAACACATTCTGATGAGATGAGCACTCACACTCCCTAGAAGCCTGCCCTGTGCCAGATCCGCCCCCCCCAAACACCTTAGACAGGTAATCCTTCCTTATTATATTTTCTGTTTATAGTTTCAACCACATACCCGACAATCTCCCATGTTCAACTGTTCCCCCCAGCTCTCCCCCTAATTCCTTGGGCCATCTGACCCATCCCTTCCAACCCTAGCCCCCCTCAAGCCTGCAAAGCCCCACCCAAAAGTATTCCTATGCCCCTGTCTTATCCTTTCCCTGTACAAATACCTACCTCCACTTTATCATAGATTTCACCCATGTAGGCGTCGGCTCACAACCTTCCTCTCCATCCCCATTTCCTGTAAGCCTATCATCTGGTCTGTAGCTCTGTGAGACACCTTGGTTTGCTTATTTCATATCAGAGAGGTCATGTAGTATTTGTCCTTCAGTGCTGGCTTGGTTCACTCAACATAAGGTCCTCAAGATTCATCCATGTTATCACGTGTGTTTGTACTGTATTCATTCTTTTTTTTTTGTCTTTATTCTTTTAGTGTTACATTCAAAAATTATGAAGTACCCATATACCCTCCTCACCCCACTCCCCCCCCCATAACAACCTCCTCCATCATCATGAGACATTCATTGCACTTGGTGAATACATCTCTGAGCGCCGCTGCACCTCATGGTCAATGGTCCACGTGTATTCATTCTTATAGCTGAGTAGTATTCCTGTGTATGTATGTACCACATTTTATGTATCCATTCATCCGTTGATGGGCATTTGGGTTGATCCCAACTTTTGGCAATAGTGAATAAATGCCACTGTGAACATTGGTGTGGATATATCTGTTCATGTCCTTCTTTTCAGTTCTTCTGGGTATATACCCAGTGGTGAGATTACCAGATCATATGGCAAATCTATAGCTAGTTTTTTGAGAAACCACCAAACTGTCCTCCAGAATGGCTGGATCCTTCTGCATTCCCACCGGCAGTGGATGAGTGTTCCCATTCCTCTACATTCTCTCCAACACTTACAGTCTTCTGTATTTTTGGTAGCCACCAGTCTTTGGGAGTAAGATGATATCTCATTATAGTTTGGGTATGCATTTCCCTAATAGCTAGTGATTTTGAGCATTTTTTCTTGTGCTTTCCAACTATTTATATTTCTTCTTTGGAGAAGCATCTATTTAAATCTCTTGCCCATTTTTAAAATGGGTTGTCTTTTTATTTTTGAGATACAGGAGTTCTTTATATATGCAAGGTATTAGTCTCCTATCAAATACATGGTTACCAAATATTTTCTTCCATTAGGTAGACTGTCTTTTCACTTTCTTGACAAACTCCTTTGAGGTGCAAAAGGCTTTAATTTTGAGGAAGTCCCATTTATCTATTTGTTCTTTTGCTGCTCGTGCTTTGGGTGTGAAGTTCATGAAGCCATTTCCTATTACAAGGTATTGAAGATGCTTCCCTACACTGCTTTCCAAAGTCTATATGGTCTTGGCTCTTATATTTAGGTCTTTGATCCATCTTGAGTTGATTTTTGTATAAGGTGTGAGATGGTAATCCTCTTTCATTCTTTTGCATAGGGATATACAATTCTCTAGGCACCATTTGTTGAAGAGGCCATTCTCTCCCAGTTGAGTGGGCTTGGTGGCCTTGTCAAATACCAGATTACTGTGTTTAGGAGGATCTATATCAGCACTCTCAATTCAGTTCCATTGGTCAATGTGTCTGTCCTTGTGCCAATACCATGCCATGTTCACTGCTGTAGCTTTGCAGTATGTTTTGAAGTCAGTTAGTGTGATTCCTCCAATTTCATTTTTCCTTTTCAATATGTCTTTAGCTATTTGGGGCCTCTTTCCTTTCCAAATAAATTACATTGTTAGTTTTTCTAGTTTATTTTAAAATGCTGCATTGATTTTTATTGAGATTGCATTGAATCTGTAGATCAGTTTTGGTAGGATAGACGTCTTAATGATATATAGTCTTCCTATCCATGAACAGGGAATATTCTGCCATTTACTTAAGGATTTTCTTGAACAATGTTGTGTAATTTTCTGTGTATAAATCTTTTACATCTTAATTAAATTTATTCCTAGGTCTTTGATTTTTTTATTTACTATTGTAAATGGTATTTCTTTCTTGATTACCTCCTCAGATTGCTCATTATTGGTGTTCAGAAATGCTACTGATTTTTGTGAATTGATCTTATAACCTGCAACTTTACTGAACTCATTCATAAAGTTCTAGAAGCTTTCTTGTAGACTTCTCAAGGCTTTCTATGTATAGGATCATGTCATCTACAAATAGTGAAATTTGACTTCTTCCTTTCCAATTTGGATGCCTTTTATATCTGGTTCTTGGCTCAGTGCTCGAGCAAGTACTTCTCACACAGTGTTAAATAGGAGGGGTGGTAGTGGGCATCCTTGTCTTGTTCCTGATCTTAAAGGGGAAGATTTTAGGATTTCACCATTGTAAAAGATGTTAGCTGTGGGTTTTTCATATAAACCCTTTATTATGTTCAGAAAGTTTCCTTCTGTTCCTTTATTTTGCAGTGTTTTCATTAAGTAAGAGTGCTGTATTTTGTCAAATGCTTGTTCTGCATCTGTAGATATGATCATGTGATTTTTTTCCCTCCTAACTGTTTATGTGGTGTATTACATTAGTTAATTTTCTTATGTTTGAACCATGCTTGCATACCAGGAGTGAATCCCACTTGGTCATGGTGTATAGTTCGTTTCATGTGTTGTTTAATACTATTAGCAAGTATTTTGTTGAGGATTTTCACTTCTAGGTTCATTAGAGAGATTGGTCTGTAATTTTCCTTTCTTGCGGTGTCTTTGTTTGGCTTTGGTACTAGGATAATGTTGGCATCATAGAATGAGTTAGGCAGTGTTCTTCCTGGCTCAATTTTTTGGGAGAGTTTAAGCAAGATTGGTGTTCTTTCTGAAATGTTTAGTAGAATTCACCTGTGAAGCCGTCTGGCCCAGGGCTCTTCTTAGTTGGGGTGCTTTTAATGACTGATTCTATCTCTTTACTTGTGATTGGTTTGTTGAGATTGTCAGGTTCTTCTTTTGTTAGTGTAGGCTGCTTATGTGTTTCTAGGAATGTCCATTTCCTCTAAATTGTCCTTCTTGTTGGAATATAGTTTTTCAAAATATCCTTTTATGATAGTCCTTATTTCTGTGGGTTCAGTGGTGATATACCCTTTCTCATTTCTTAGTTTGTGTATTTGCATCTTCTCTCTTTTGTTTCTTTGTTAGTCTAGCTAAGGGTTTGTCAGTTTTATTGATCTTCTCAAAGAATCAGCTCTTGTTTATTTTTTCTAGCACTTATTTTCTATTTCATTTAGTTCTTCTCTGATCTCTGTTATTTCTTTCTGTCTTCTTCCTTTGGGGTTAGTTTGTTGTTCTTTTACTCATTCTTCCAAGTGTGTGGTTAGGTCTTCAATTTTAGCTATTCTTTGATGTATGAATTTATGACTATGAATTTCCCTCTTAGTACAGCTTTTGCTACATCCCATAAGTTTTGATATGTTGTTGTATCATTTTCATTAGTTTCAGGGTAGTTACTGATTTCTTTTGAGATATCCTCCTTGACCTACTGTTTGTCTAAGAGTGTGTTTAAATTCCATATCTCAGTGCCAGATCTGGGTCTCTGGCTTTGCAGATTTCCAGCTTCATTCCACTGTGGTCAGAGAAATTATTTTGTATGATTTCCGTCTTTCTGAATTCATTGAGACTTTCTGAGGCCTAGCATATGGTCTGTCTCAGAGAATGATCCATGGGTGCTTGAGAAGAATATATATTCTGCTATATTTGGGTGTAGTGTCCTATATGTGTCTATTAGGTCCAGCTCCTCTAATATATTGTTCAAAGTCTTTGTTTCTTTATTGTACTCTTTTGAGATGTTCTGTCCAGCGGTGATAGTGTTGTGTTAAAGTCCAGCAGTATGATTGTAGAGGCTTCTATTCCTTCACTTAATTTTTCCAGTGGTTGCCTCACGTATTTGGAGGCCCCTTGGCTAGAGGCATGAATGTTTATGATTGTTCTTTCATCTTGAAAGATTATCCCTTTCACTAATAAATAGTGTCCATCTTTGTCCCTCACAATAGTTTTGCATTTAAAGTCTTTTGTCCGAACCACCACACCATGGAGCCTAGAGTGATTACAACTGAAAATGGGAGGATTGCATCCAGCATCCAGGTGGAATCTGAGCCTCCTCTTGACATAAAGGTGCAATGGACACAACCAATCCAGTGTCCACATAGAAGAGGTGGCATTGGATTGGGAAAAGTGGACATAATGGACAAAGGGTATGGGGAAAGGCAGGAAGAGATGAGAGGTGGAGGCATCTTCGGGACATGGAGCTACCCTGGATGGTGCTTCAGAGGTAATCACCGGACATTGTAAATCCTCACAGGGCCTACATGATGGAATAGAGGAGAGTATGGGCCATGATGTGAACCAATGTATATGAGGTGCAGAGGTGCCCAAAGATGTACTTAACCAAATCCAATGGATGTGTCATGATGATGGGAACGAGTGTTGTTGGGGGGGGGGAGAGGGGGGGTGGGGGGGTGGGGTTGAATGGGACCTCACATATATATTTTTAAGGTAATATTATTACAAAGTCAATAAAAAATAAAAAAATTAAAAAAAAAAAAAAAAAAAAAAAAAAAAAAAAAAATAAAGTCTTTTGTCCGATATTAATATAGCTACTCCTGCCCTTTCTTGTTTATTGTTTGCTTGTAAGATTGTTTTCCAGCCATTCACTTTCAACCTCCTTGAATCCCTGGGTCTAAGATGTGTTTCTTTTTTTTTTTTAAAGATTTATTTATTTATTTATTTCCCCTTTCCCCCGCCACAGTTGTATGTTCTCTGTGTCTATTTGCTGCGTCATCTTTGTCTGCTTCTGTTGTTGTCAGCGGCACGGGAATCTGTTATGTTTCATTTTGTTGGGAATCTATGTTGTGTTTCTTTTTGTTACGTCATCTTGTTATGTCAGCTTTCCGTGTGGGCGGTGCCGTTCTTTGGCAGGCTGCACTTTCTTTCGCGCCGGGCGGCTCTCCTTATGGGGTACACTCCTTGCGCGTGGGGCTCCCCTACACAGGGAACACCCCTGTGTGGAAGGGCACTCCACACGGGTCAAGGAGGCCTGGGGTTTGAACTGCGGACCTCCCATGTGGTAGACAGATGCCCTAACCACTGGGCCAAGTCCATTTCCCTAAGATGTGTTTCTTGTAGACAGCATATAGATGGGTCATATTTCCTTATCCATTCTACCAATCTGTGTCTTTTAACAAGTGAGTTTAATCCATTGACATCGTGTTATTACTTTCAAGGAATTACTTATGTTAGCCATAGTTTCTTTGGATTTGTGTTTGTCATATGTTGTGAGTTTTTTTCTCTCTCTTTTGGTCTTTTTAGTTGTTCTTACACTCTCCTCCAACTCTGTCTCTCCTGTTTTTTTCTTTCCTCCTGCAGAACTCCCTTTAGTATTTCTCGAAGGGCAGGTTTCTTGTTGACATACTCCCTTAGTTTCTGTTTATCTGTGAATATTTTGAACTCTCTGTCATTTTTGAATGTCAGCTTTGCTGGATAGAGTAATCTTGGCTGGAAGTTTTTTTCTTTTGGTGCCTTGACTATGTCATACCACTGCCTCCATGGTTTCAGATGAGAGATCAGCACTTAATCTTATGGAGCCTCCCTTGTTTGTGATGGTTCTGTTTTTTTCTTGCTGCTTTCAGTATTTTCTCTTTGTCTTAAGTGTTAGATAATTTGACGAGTATATGTCATGGGATAGGCCTGTTGGGATTTACGCTGTTTGGGGTGCGTTGTGCTTCCTGGACATGTACAGGCATCTCCCTCAATAGGTTTGGGAAGTTTTCAGCCATTGTTTCCTCCAACACCCCTTCTGTCCCCTTTCCCTTCTCTTCTCCTTCTGGGATGCCTATAATGCGTATGTTTGTGCATTTTGTGTTGTCGTTCAAGTCCCTAAGTCCCTGCTGGATTTTTTCTATCTTTTTATCGATCAATTCTATGTGTTTGATTTCAGGGGTACTGTCTTCCACATCACTAATTCTTTCCTCTGCTATTTGCTGAGAGTGTATTTTTGATTTCTTGGATTGTGCTGTTCATCCCCATCATATCCATTATCTTTCTGTGCATGTTTACAGTTTCTTCTGTATGTTCTCCAAGTGTTTTCTTAATACCCTTAATCTCTTCCGTCACTTCATTAAATTGATTTATGATGTATGTTTTGACAGCTTTGATTAGTAGTTCAATGTTCTGCTCCTCTTCCTGGGTTTTAGTTTGTTCATTGGATTGGGCCATGTTTTCCTGATTATTGCTATGGTTTGTAATTTTTTGTTGCTGTCTGGTCATCATTTTATCTTGATGGGTTTATTCGGTTGATTAGCTTCTCCATCTAGTCTCGGGGTTTATTTAGGTGTTGTTTTTGTGTGCGTATTAAGTCTTCTCTTTGACGCTTTGTTGCTCTTATTCTATTTCCTTGTTGTTGTCTAAGTTCCCTTGAAGGAAAATATTAGGGCAAGGGGAAGCAAAGGGGGTAAGAAAAGAAAGAGTTTAATAGTAGTATTGATAGTAAATGTTAGCAGAAGAACCATGTGAGACCTAGGAGAATGGATATTAAACTAATGTAAGCTGTGTAGAGTTATAACAATAAAAAGAGTGGAGTATCTACAATGATATGGTAAACTGATTATGGGAAAAAATGTAGTATGAATTAAAAGGCTAGTGTGGTCAGGAGAGAGGGAAAGAGAAAAGAAAGGACAATAACATAGAGTGAATAAATGATAGAAACAGAATAGAAGTTTAGAAATAGAAAGTCAGAAAAATTGGGGGCTAAAAGAGACGTGGAATGTAAGAAAATCAATAGACGATGCAAGATAGAAAGATGTAAAGAAAAGGGGGTAGCATTGGTAGCCAAAATCAGTGCACACAAAAAAGAGGAAATTGAGGATGAGGAAGCACAGCAAATAAGAAACACTGCCTGCAGCACCTAATAGAAAAAAGGGGGGGAGGGAAGACTGTGGGGGTTAAAGAGGAAGGAAAAACAAAAAAAACAAACCAACAAAAAAGACCAGACAAGGCCTCAGGCAGGGACCCCTCTTTGCAGTTGGATAAACTGCTTAGGACTCTGTCCTTTCCCTTCTCTCCCTTCCTAACTTCCTCTCTCCCAGGGCAGCAGGAAGGCTGTGTGAGGGCTGCCAGAGGAGATGATGGGTCCCTGGTGAACCAACTCACCACAGAAAATAGGGACTCTTAGTTTCTTGAGGGAGAGCACCCACCCTTTGCCAGCAACCCTAAATGTGCTCTTGGAAGCCTGCAAAGCACGTCCGCCTGTCCCCCTCCCTTAGGCGTGCTAGGGGAAGCTAGTTAATTGTCTGACTCCACCTTCCCCCAGTGCAAGTTTCCCCATCCCAGGGCGTTGAGTTAAATCTCGCTCTCAGCAGATTTCCCTCTCCTCTGTCTTCCTAGCCTCGCCCCAAGCCAGCTGATATGCTCCTCCAAGCTCAAAAAAAGGGGACCAGAAAATTTACCCTGCACTCCTCGGGCGCCTCTCTCTCTCAGAGTTTGTCCGAGACGGGAGGGCCAGGGGAATGCGGGAGTTTGGGGAGTGCTGGGTTCGGGGTGCGCGGGCTTGGGGAGTGTGGGTTACAGGGAATGCGGCGATCAGGGAACATGAGGCTCAGGGAACACACGTTTGGGGAGCACGGGGCTTGGGAATGCTGGAACTGGGAGGGGTCTCGCCTTCCCACAGCTTCCAGCTGGAGCCTCAGAAGCCCGCGGTTTTACCCTGAGCAGGCACCCCTTTTGTCGCAGTCTCTCCAGATCAGCGTCCAGATACCTTCTGTCCCCCCACTCTAGTTTCTTGTAACGCCCAGCTGTCCCCGGCTGTGCTGGGCCGCCTCCGTAAAGGCCTGGGATCGATGCCTGTGTTTAATCCACGTGGTTTAGGAGCAGCGGTGGGGTCCCGCCCGGCCTGTGACCTCATCACTGGCCATCCCAGAGCCTCAGTTTCCCCACGCGTCGAGTGAGGGTGGCCCCCACCTTGCGGGGCTGTGCGTGGTTGGGGCTCGTGTGTGCTGCGCGCCCCTGCCTGGTACGTGGGTGTTCGTGGCAGGGAACTTGCGTCTCCCAGGAAGGGATGCCAGGGCGCTGCGGCCCCTGGGTGGGATTACCGCGCGTCTGTGTAGCAGACGCAAGTGCCACCTGTTGTGCGTGAGCTTCAGAGCATGATCGGAGCCGTCGACGGGATTCCCAGCCAGAAGGCCTGGGCCGGCTGAGCACAGATCTGAAGCCACTTCCTGGGCCCCCCGGGGGCTGCGGGGGGCCTCCCTTCTACCAGAAGGTGTTCATTCTCCGGGCCGGTGGCTGGGAGAGCGGCGCGAGTCGGGTGAGGCCCAGCTCGGGCCCCTCGCTCCCGCCCAAGGGCCGGCACAGTGCCAAGGCAGAGCAGGGGCGCGCCGGGGCTTTCGGTGAGCTGCTGCCTATCAAGGCCCTGACGTCCGCCGAGGTCCAGGGCAGCCAGCTCTGGGCGGGCTGGACTGCACCTGCTCCCAGCTGTCCAGCCAGAGGGGCCAGAGGGTCTGCCGGCCCTGACGGCTCCTTCATTCGTTCCCTCGTTCCTGCGTCCATCCCCTTGAGACCTGCCTCCCTGCCCACGTCCCCTCATCCTGGGCACGCTGCGGGCGGGCCGGGTAAGGCGGTGCCGTGCACCGGCCACCGCCCCAGGCATAGCCATGGTCTCATTTGACGCCCCCCCGGACGCTCCTCCTCCGTGTACAAGCGCATCTCAGGCCACGGGTGAGGGTCTGCGATCTGACGGGGGAGGAGTCTTGTCCACGGTCCTGTGGTGTGGCGGCCAGCACCGGGACTGGCCCGCGGCCCCTGACCTCACTGCGGGACCACACCAGGCCCAGCTTTGGACCTTCAGAGGGACCATCCCTTCTTGCCCTTTGCCCTTGCTCTCCGGCCCTACCCACGTGGTGACCTTGAGGTGGACCCTATGCCCGGTCTCCACGGAAGTCAAGGTCATGATGGTCCTTGAAGGACCACATGGCTTTGTCCTGTTCCTAGGGGTCGCATCCCAACTTAAAGCTTTGAAGATCCAGGTGGCTGGTCCCAGGGGGGAGCCAGAGTTGGTCAAGGGCCTCCTGGGTGGGGTCTGACCTTGGAGGGCTGATGGGGCCCCGTCTTTTCCCCAGGTCAGCACGTCACCCCCGTACCCTCCAGCGTGCTGGTTCCCTCTGTCCAGGCCCCCTGACCTTGGCTTCCTTTTGTTCCCAGGACCCCTTCCCCATGGGGTTGGTGGGGGTTGGCAAGGGCAGCCAGTCCTGACCTAGGGTCCAGCTTGCAGCCTGGCCAGGGTAAAGTGTAGCTGTCCCCGAAGGACCTCTGAGGGCCAGAGCACCCTTGTGCTGACTGTGGGGAATGGAAATTTACTGCCGCCGCCACCCCCAGCTCGAGGCTGAGAGAGCCGGCTGGAGGCAGGAGAGGATGGCTTCGTCGCCCTCCGGCTGCCGGGGCACCACGGGGAGGAAGTGGGTCCCGCCGAGAACAAGCCATATTTGGGCTTTTTCTTCAGTGCGCTGCTTTTGAAAAAAACGTGCAGACCTGGCTTGGCCGCGCAGGCCAGGACCTTGAAAGTGACCAGGCAAATGGAAACCAGGCAAGGCGATCTTAACAATCGGTGGGCAAAGTTACATACAATTTTTGTCAAATTTTTGCCAAACAGGAAAACCTCTCTGTGTGGGTTAAAATGTATAGGGAAGTATGGGAAGCGGATTTGGCTCAATGGATAGGGCATCCACCTACCGCATGGGAGGTTCAGGGTTCAAACCCCGGGTCTCCTGACCTGTGTGGAGCTGGCCCATACGCAGTGCTGATGTGCGCAAGGAGTGCCCTGCCACGCAGGGGTGTCCCCCACGTAGGGGTGCCCCACGCACAAGGAGTGCGCCCTGTAAGGAGAGCCGCCCAGCGCAAAAGAAAGTGCAGCCTGCCCAGCAGTGGTGCCGCACACATGGAGAGCTGATGCAACAAGATGACGCAACAAAACAAGACACAGATTCCAGGTGCCACTGTCAAGAATACAAGAAGACACAAGAAAACACAGTGAATGGCCACAGAGAACAGGCAACGGGGGTTGGGTTGGGAAGTGGAGAGGAATAAATAAAAAATAAATCTTTTTTTTTTTAATGTATAGGGAAGTAGACTTAACACACAGCTAAAACATTAGAAACGTTGGGATGTTTTTCATTTCTCTGTAAAAGTTTATCAAAGAGTAGCTTGAGCACTTTGCCCACTCACAGCTGTTTGGTACAATACTGCTTTTGTTTTTTCGCTGCACTTTGATCGTTTGGCAGGTTCCTCCGTGATTGTCCATTTTTGTAAAACGTTGTGTGGTTTATCACTGGGAGGTGAGGAAGTGGCACGGCTACACGCTTTGCTGTCTGTGCGGGAACTGAGTGACATGTGCAACAACCAGTCAGTGTGAGCTTGAAGAAAGCCGCGTGATTGGTCACTGGTGCTGCTGTGCCTGTTATGCACTTAGCGATTGGCCAGTTGGTGCTTTTACTTTCAGTTACGTGCCGTGGAGCCTGGAATTTGAACCTGGTGAGGGAATGACGTTATTTAATGAACCCACAGAAACCGAAACTTGGTTGTATTGGGGCCTTGCAAAGTGAGACCTGCCTGATTCCAAGTTGGTTCGACATTTTTCCTGATGGGAATAGCAGCCTGAAAACGAAGGTTTCTGACCTATTTGGCTGAGAACGTAAAGACTGTTAGTGAGGCATCCTGGGTCTCAACACGGGTAAGGCCCACATGTTTTTGATCTGTGCCTGGCGTGGAAGAGAATGGACACTGTTCTCCCAGCCCCAGGAGGAGTGCAGCAGAGGTGGGGAAGGGGTGCAGCGGGGGTGGGGAGGAGGGTTCCCAGCTTCAAGTGCAAAGGATGTGGTTCAGATCCCAACTCCCACCTGTCCTGTGTGGCCTTAGGCAAGTCACTTGATCTCTCTGAGCCATTCTTGCTTCACCTGTAAAGGGGGAGCTGCAGTGCCTGCCCTGGGTGGGTGAAGACTACCCAGGATTCTCTAGGGTGCAGTAAGGGAGGAAACGCACGTAGAGAGGGGTGGGGGCAGAGAGCGCTGTGGGGTGCCCCCTGGGCCTGGGGTTTTGGCAGGTGGAGAAGGGGCTGAGCTGGCTGCTCCCCAAGAAAGCCGTGAGGCGCAGGGCCCCTCCCCTGCCCCGGGAGCCCCCGTGGCCTTCTCTGTTGACTGGGAGGGGGGCCGGGCGTCCTGGGCCACGGGCGTGCCCCCCCACCTTCGGCCGTGCGGCCTACTCCCGCTCTCCGCCCCCCACAGGCAGCTGCTGAAGACGGAGCTGGGGTCCTTCTTCACCGAGTACCTGCAGGTGGGTGCCCTCAGCCCTGGCACAGCGGGGTTTGCGTCCTGAGCCGCCGGAGGGGCGGGGCCCGCGGCCGCAGTGACAGACCACCAGCCCCACGGCCGGCCGCCCGGGCCCGGAGGACTCCGCCCCGCTGTGGCTCGGTTTCCCCGTCTGGCCACGGGGACTGTCAAGCTTAAAGGATGACCTCTCGGGCTCCACGGGGCAGGGGGTCCAGGCCGAGCGAGCCGCCCACCCTGCCAGGGTGGGGGAGGGACGAGCCCGCGGGCCCCCCACCGCCTGGTTTCACGTCGGTTCATTTTCAGGCAACAGCTTTGTAGCTGTATTTCACATACCAAAAAGCTCACCGGTCTAAGATGTCTTCACAGAGTTGCGCCACCGTCTTCGCTGCCTCCTCCTAGAATGTTTTCTCACCCCAAAAACAAAACCCCAGGCCCCATCCCCGCCTCCCCCAGGTGCTGGCAGCCCCGGACCCCTGTGGACTTGCTGGCTCTGGACGTTTCGGATCCACGGCGTTGGCAGTGTCCGAGGCTTCGTGGCCAGCGCCGCGTTGTCCCGATTCAGCACGTCGTTCCTTTTTCACGGCTGAATAACATTCTGTTGCCTGCACCGGCCACGTTTTGTTGTCCGTTTTTCTGTCCCTGGACGCTGGAGTTGTCTCCGCCTTTTGGCTGTCACGGGGGCCGCGTGGCTCCGCCTGTGCGCACAGGCTCCGTGCTGGGCGAGCCGCGGTCAGGCCGGGTGCCAGCGGGCCAGGCCTCCGTTCATCGGGCCCACGTGCCGAAGCCCGCTCTCCTGTATGGGAGGCCCGGGCAGCCCGGCAGCCCGAGCTCAGCCCCTTCTCGGGGGATGTCCCTGCAGCGCCTCCCGACCCCTGGCCCCACAGACGGGGTGAGTTGTCGGTGTCCTCCAGGGCAGGCCGAGGTCCTCGGGCCAGCCTCTCCCTTCTCTGGGCCTCCTGGAAGCCCTGCCCCCCACGCAGCCCGGGCGCCTGCAGAGGCCCTGACGAGCGCCCACGTCTGCGTTTCAGAACCAGCTGCTGACGAAAGGCATGGTGATTCTGCGCGACAAGATCCGCTTCTACGAGGGTGAGAGGGTGCCCGGGGCGGGGGCCGCGCCAGGCGATGTGCCTGCGGGGCCCTGCGGGGGGTGGCTGTCCAGTCCGGAGGGCTGGCACTTGTGCTCGGGAGGGAGCTTGTTGGGGGCGCGTCGGAGCCCAGGAGGACGGCAAGGTGGCGGCGAGAGCCCCTGCGCCACCTGGCTGCCCGGCGGGGGTCTCGGCCCAGGCGAATCCTGCCCCAGCCGCCTGGGAGGGCCCCAAGGAGAGTTGGTCCAGGGCAGGGGTTGCCCTGCGGCTCATAACGGGGAGGAAGGAAGAGTCCGGGGGCCATGGGTGGAAGGAGCCGCGTTTCCGGAAGGGTTTGCTGGCTGGACAGTGCCTCTGCCTCGGACAGGGCAGCAGCAAAGGCCGGGGGCCAGTGGGTACCGGGGAGCCTCGTTCCTGCGCTGGGGTGCGCCTGTCGGGGTTCTCTGGTCGCAAGCAACAGAAGGCAGATCTGGCAAAGCGAGCTGAAAACAGAGAGCTCAGAGTCCCGGGTATGCTGGAGAGCCAAGCCTGGACACGGAAGCCAGGCCAGGCCAGCCCCTGGGGCCGTGCGGGGACAGGTTCCGGAACTGACGTCGCAGGGAACGGGGCGACCTCTGGCCCGAGCATGGCCCCCGCACGTGTATCGGCAGCTGGTTGCAGGAAGCTCTGCAAACGGCGCTGGCCAGCGGGTTCGAGCAGCAGTTCCGGATGTTTGGGTCTCGGGAGCCCAGTGTGTGCTTAAAAGTGTTGCGGTCCCCAGGCAGCTCGCGGTGGTGACCCGAGTCGTTAACCCGGGTGGGATGCGGCCTTGGCTGGCGCCCTGGGGGGTGTGGACCCATTGTCGAGAAGGTCGCTTCAAGGTGGTAGGGTGTGGCCCAAGTGCGTCAGGTGGGGCCCTGATCCCGGTTCCCAGCGTCCTCTGTGAGCAGCGTGGAAGTCGGGAGAGAAGGCCCAGGGAGCCGGAGCAGCTGCGAGTCAGCGAGAACCGTGGAGGACGCAGCACCTGCCCTGTGCGCTGCCCCGGGGGCAGAAAAGCCCAGAACCTGGGGTGGCCGCAGCAGCCCCAGAACGCCAGCCCACGCTCGATTTTGCCCGTCCAGCCTGTAAACCAGGAGCCGGGACAGCCCCGTTGTGTAAGCCAACCCATCGCATGATATTGGGTTTACCAGCCGGGCAGTAAAACCCTTGCCTTAGGAAATCCTAGAACCCGGGAATACACCAGCATGCGTTCCACCGGCCGTCAGAGCAAGAACATCCCACGCCGCACACGCGCAGCCGCTGGGAAACTCCACCGCACACTCAGAATAAGGCGTTGTTTTGACCCCACGGGCGCCCCCTGGGAGCCTTTCGGACCCCAGGACCCCTTCGAGCGCCTCCGCGTCCAGGGCGAGCCAGATGCAGGCTCTGAGGTGTCACCGAGGCCGGGCGGTGGCGGCCCGGCTCACCGTGTCCTCAGCTGGCCGCTCCGGCTGCCTTGTTGAGTCATAACACCAAGGGCCAGAGAGGCCGGGCAGGAGCTTGGTCCGGGCGGCCGAGGGCAGCGGGGCCGAGACGGGGAGCCGTGGCCTGCGAGGGAGCCGCTGCCCCGGGGGTCTGGGGCTGGGGGCCTTGGCGCTGCTCCCGCCCACCCCGTGAGGCTGTGGGTCCGTGGCGGTGATGACTGTGACCTGTTGACGCCGCAGGGAGGGGCAGAGGCGGGGTTTGAGCAGAGTCCGCCCGGCTCAGCATGCGCCCTTTGCCCTTAGAGGCCCGGGAGGCCCCAGCTGGCCCCCCTGTCTGGCTCGAGCCTCAGCAGGTCAGGGCCTGCCCCCCGCCCGAGCCCTCGCTGACCTGGCACCCCAGGGCTCCCAGTGTCCGAGGGGCTTGAGGCCCCTTACTGGAGCGGGGCAGCCCAGAGAGATCACATTCCAGAAGGTTCCTGTGCTCACCCACACTCTTAGCTACAGGCCTACTGTGTTCCGGGCCCTGTGCCAGATTCACGTCCATGCGTCTGCAGCACTTACTGTGTGCCACGTGCCACCAGGAGCGCCTGCTGCGTGCCAGAGTACTCTGACTGCTTTACATTTGCTCCCTGAAGGAGGTGCCGTTGTCGCCGTACAGGGAAACCGAGGCACGGGGCGGTTAAGTGCCTTGCCCAGGCCACGCTGCATCACCTGGTGGGGTAGGCTTCCTCCTTCCTCTTCCTCCCCGCGTGCCTGCTCTGACCCTGTGAAGAGGGGGTGGTAGCCCGTGCACAGAGGAGGAAACCAAGGCTGGAGAAGGTCCCGGGATGTTCCAGCGTGAGTCCGTGGGCTCAGAGCCACGTCCACGCTCCGTCCCAGCCTCCGCTGCATCCAGCAGGCGGGCCGGCAGAGGCACGGGACAGAGAAGGGCCCTGAGCGCTGGGGGTAGGGAGGTCGCAGTGGCCGGGGGTCGGGGCTGGCTTGGAGGAGCACACGGGCCAGGCGGGGCGGCAGTGAGGGCTTGGCGCCTGGCAGAGGCCACCCGCCCGCGCCTGACTCGGCACATTCCGGCCCTGCCTACGCCTTCTGTCCCCCACCGGCTCCCGCCAGGGGCTCTGGGCTTGCTGGAGAAGGGCAGCTTTGTGTGGCCTAGACAAGCTCTGCCCGCAGTGGCTGTGGCCGCCTAGCCACCCAGCAGGGCGTGCCGCCTGACAGGGTGCAGAGGGCAGCACGGGACAGCCGCACCCGGGGGTCCGGTTCGCGTCCAGCCCCAGGCATGCCTCCCTGCTGGCTCAGCGTCCCCTCCTTGGCGCCGTGGGGTCGGGCAGGCTCCGCTCACCTGCTCGGCCTGGATTTATGGGTGGCCCACCTCGTGCCAGGCCCTGGGCTGCTACACGACCCCGAGATGGAGGAGACCCAGGCCCTTCCTGGAGAGGCTCCCAGGCCGTGGGGACAGGGACCACAGGACGGTGGAGAGAATGACAAATGACACGGTGAAGGGAAACCCTGGAGGAGAGAGAGTTAACTTCACCTTGGCATCAAGGAGGGCTGCACGGAAGAGGCAGCCCTTGAGGGCCTCCAGAGCAGCCTGTTAACACCCAGCCCCCTTCAGACCACCCCACACCCTCGAGTGTGGCCTGGGCGCCTCCCCACCTTTGGGTGCCAGCGAGCGCCCTCGGCTTCAGGCTTCTCCCAGGGGCCTCACAGCCTCCGTGCGGCTCTGCAGGGAGCGGGTGGAGGCAGAGCCGGTCGTGGAAACGGGATGCGCAGAGGTTGGCCTTGAGGGTGCGGGGGCTCCCTCCCGGGCGCCTCTGCAGCTTCTCCACCCCCTGTTGCCTGAGGCCAAGTGGACAGCGACCCCTTCCAGGGCAAGGCCCAGCATGGCGACGCGGCCTCCTGGCCAGGCGGGGGGACGTGGGCCTCCGCCATTTCCTGGGCGTGGGCCGGGACGTGGGCTCACAGGGAGACGTGACGACTTGGTGCCGGCAGCCACGCTTGTCATGGGACGCGTTTCACGGAGGATGACACTGAGGTGCGGGTCGGGCGTCCCCCGCGAGCCCCCGCGGCGGGGAGCAGAGCTGGGCATCACCCAGGGCTGTCCCAGGCCCCAGCGGAGTGGGGACAGCTGGCCCCCTGCCCCCGGCCGGCACGTGCTCCCGCCGGCGCCGCAGTTGGGACTTTTACAGCCTCCGCTCTGCCGGCGTTTCCGGCCCGGGGGCTGGAGCAGGGCTGCGCAGCAGGGCCCGGGCCTGGCCCGCGCCCAGAGCCCCCCTGCCCAGAGCCCCCCTGCAGCCGCCCTCCCCGAAGAGGCCTTTGTGCGAAGGTCCCCTCAGGCGGCCGCTCGCCTGTCCCCAGCATTCCCGCCGCCCGCGGGCCAGGTGTGGGCCTCCCTTGGCGAGGAGCCAGGCGCGGAGCCACAGGCGCGGCACATGGGGGGGGGAGACAGGCTGAGCGGGCCCTCGCACCTACACAGACTGGGTGGGGGGCAGCCCGGGGTGGGGGAAAGCAGCCGAGGTCCTCGTCTGGCCTCACGTTGCTGTGGCAATATGGGTGGGCCCCAGGCCCGAGGCGCGCGGTTCTGGGCCCCGGGCCAGGGTGCAGCTTCCGTTGAGCAGATGCTTCCCGCTCAGCTCACAGACACCCACGACGCCCAGCTTTCCTCCGGCCGGTGGCCAGTCGGCCTTCCGGGCGGCGTCCCCCAGACAGCAGAGAGCTCAGGACCACACGCCCGGGCCAGCTCACCCTTCGTCCTTGGGGTGCCTCAGCTTTCCCCATCCCCGAGGGGCAGCCCTGGGGCCTGTCGAGATGTCCCCAGAGCTTGTCCGCTGCCCGCTCTCTGCAAAGTTGCCACGCATGTCTGGAAACCTCATCCTTCCCAGTCCAGCTTGCGTGTCGCCTCCTCCGGGAAGCCTTCCTGGCCCGGCTCTCTCCACCTCCTCTCCTCTCACACCTCGTAGGTGTTGCAGCTGGCCTAGCTCCCAGCTCCCCAGGGGGGTCCCCAGCCAGGGGTCACAGGACCACCGCACGTCTCACCTCCTCCTGGAGGCACAGGTTCTTCCCTGCCCCCTGCCGTCCTCTCAGCTTCTGTTCAGTTTCCTCCTTCCCCGTCACGGGACGGGCCTGCGGCCAGCTGGGGCTCAACCAGGCCCCGGGCGTCGGGTCTGGCACAGTTGATGCTCTGTAAATGCTTGTCAGATGGACAGAAGGACAGGTGGATAGATGGGCTGGTGGGGGTGGGGCACCGTGCAGACAGCTGGGTGTGTGGACGGATGGATGGACAATTATGGGTGGGTGGACAGATGGGCGAGTGGACTGATGGACAGACAGTTGGGTCAGTGGGTGGATGGACAATTGGGTCAGTGGGTGGATGGATGGGTGGGCGAGTGGACGGGTGGATGGACAGTTGGATGAGTGGGGGGATGGATTGACAGTTGGGTGGATGGGTGGGCAAGTGGACAGAACAATGGACAGTTGGGTGACTGAGTGGATGGATGGTTGGGAGAGTGGGCGGATGAATGGGTGGGCGAGTGGACAGATGGCTGGACAATTGGGTGAGTGGGTAGGTGGATGGGTGGGCGAGTGGACGGGTGGATGGACAGGTGGGTGGGTGGTGGGAGGGAGGCTGAGTAGATGGAGTCCCCGACCACTCGGCAGGGCCATTAGGAGGGTTGGGTGAGGGGTGGGTGTGAGCCGAAGGTCTCGTTGGGTTTGGGGGGGGTTCCTGCGTGTGGCGAGGGGACAGAAGTGGCAGCATTTACCAGGCGCTGAGCACCCGTGTGGTCCGTTCTCGTTTCATCCTGTGGGAGGCCGGCCGGGCTTCTGTCCCATTTCACAACTGGGGCGGCCGAGCTCGGGGAGGGTAGGAGCGGCTAAGGGACGGCGCCAGGAGCCAGAGCCCTCAGCCCCCGTGTCCCGCGGGAGCAGGGTGCCCCCGCGTCCTGCTGAGCGCACAGCGTCTGCCGGGGCCCGTCCGGGACAGTGGCGACAGGCTCTCTGTGCCCACAGGACAGAAGCTGCTGGACTCGCTGGCCGAGACCTGGGACTTCTTCTTCAGCGACGTGCTGCCCATGCTCCAGGCCATCTTCTACCCCGTGCAGGTGCAGGCCTTGCGGGTGCCGGGGCGGGAGCGGGGAGCAGGCAGGGGGGCGGGGGCGCGGCGTCACGCAGCGCCGTGTCCACAGGGCAAGGAGCCCTCGGTGCGCCAGCTGGCCCTGCTGCACTTCCGGAACACCATCACCCTCAGCGTGAAGCTGGAGGACGCACTGGCCCGTGCCCACGCCCGCGTGCCACCCGCCATCGTGCAGATGCTGCTGGTGCTACAGGTGAGGAGAGGCAGGGCGGGGCCGCAGGTGAGTGGGTGGGGGCGGGCTGCAGGTGAGTGGGGTAGGGAGGGCTACAGGTGCACGGGGGTGAGGCTGCAGGTGGGGGGAGGTGGGGCCAGGCTGCAGGTGAGTGGTGGGGCAGGGGTTGCTGCCAGGCCCCGAGGATGCCTCCCCAGAGACAGAGCCGGAGACAAGGATTTGGGTCCACCCGGTTCATCAAGGTGGACACTCCTGGAGAAGTCTCGAAGCAGGAGCTGGATAAAGGTCAAGGTTCAGGAGACACGAGCCCCGTGCGGCGGGGGCTTGGCAGTGTGGGCGAGGGTCCAGGCCCTTGGACCCTGGGTTGGGTGCCGCCGGGACTGGAGGCCGCCTCCCCCGACGGCCTCCACGTTTCCGGCCTTCACTGGCGAGGGCCGCTCTGGGGACAGGGCAGCCACTCGGCAGCCTGGGGACAGCGCACCTCCCCTGCACGCTGGCCATGTCTGCAAAGCGCCGGCTTCCAGTCCCTGCAGCAGGCACAGCGCCTTCCAGTTTGCCGGCACATTCCGTCGTCACACCGGCACACGACATGGGCCAGTGTCAGGAAGCAGCGTCCCGCCTGCCCGGGGCAGAGCCCCGCTTGCCCCGCTCCAGGAAATCCTTTTAAAACCGGGTTCTGCGCGTGGGTCTGGGGGCAGAGGCAGCCCAGGGAGGCGCCCGGCCGACGGGTGTGGAGGGCAAGGGCTGGGGGCGGCGCTGGGCGGTGGTCGTCCTGGCGACCCGTTTAGACCCAAACACGCGACGTGAGACCCGAGTTGGTGAGGTTTAGAGGGATTTAGGTGGCAGCTGGGGGCCCAGAGGGCACGACGGCCTTTGGTCCCCATCTCTGCTTGGCAGGTCGGTGTGGGGATTGGCGAGGGGAGAGCAAAAGTCCCGTTTCAGGGCTGGGATTCGGCGCCCTCGCGCGGTGGCGTCCTCGGCTGGGCGGTGCTGCCCCCTGCTGGCCGCCGCGCCTCCTGCAGCCCCCGCCGCCCCCAGCCCGGGCTCTGTGGTTGCGGTGCCCTGGGTGCTGACGGCTCCCTCCTCCTGGGGTCACGCAGGCGGCCCCCAGCCCGGTCTCCGCCTCCTCCCTGAGCAAAGGGGAGAAGGGACTTCAGAAAACAGGTGGGAACCAAGTGACCCAAAGTCCAGGAAACCAGCGTGACATGCCCGAGGGGCGCTGGGGCCCCGGTGTCCTCTGCCCGTCACGGTCGCCTTGGGCAGAGAACATTGCAGAGACAGGCGGTCCTTCGCGGGCTGGTCTGCTTGGGTGACCGTCACGACGCTGCCCATGGGACCCACTGCCATGTTGAGCACAGGCTTGTCCCCCACAGTGCAGGGGGCGCACCCCCCTCAGGCCCCCGCACCCCCCTTCAGGCCCCCAGGCCCCCTCTGAGACCCCCACATCACCCCCTCAGGCCCCCATGCCCTCCTCCAGCCCCCACGCCCCCTCCTCCTGTCCCCATACCCCTCCTCGGCCCCCACACCCCCTCCTCAGGCCCCCACGCCCCTCCTTCAGTCCCCATACCCCTTCTCAGCCCCCACACCCCCCCTCAGACCCCCATGCCCCTCCTCCTGTCCCCATGCCCCTCCTCCTGTCCCCATGCCCCTCCTCCTGTCCCCATGCCCCTCCTCCAGCCCCCACACCCCCTCCTCAGGCCCCCACGCCCCTCCTTCAGTCCCCATACCCCTTCTCAGCCCCCACACCCCCCCTCAGACCCCCACGCCCCTCCTCCTGTCCCCATACCCCTCCTCAGCCCCCACGCCCCCTCCGCAGAGGCCCAGGGCATGCAGAGACCCACCACCACCTGGTCTAACATTCTGCGTCTTGTCCCGTAGCCAGCTGTGAGCCCCTGGAGGAACGTCGTCTTCCCGTTCATTCATTCATTCATTCATTCATTCATCTGTCATTCCTTCACCCAGCAACCTGAGGGAGAACCCACCACTCTGCAGGGGGCGCTGGGGCCACTGGTGGACGTGAGCTTTGCCCTGGGGGTCAGCTCCGGGCAGGGGAGCCAGCCCGAGGCCATCCTGCCCGCACCCTCCACCGGGCGAGCAGGGGGCGCGGGCTGCTCTGGGCAACGACCTTGGCCCTCGCTGGTGGTGAGGCCAAGGTCGCCACGGTCAGCCGGCGCCACCCGGCACAGCCTCCCAGGGCACAGAGCTCTGGGTCCCCCGCCGCCGCCTGGTCACAGGCCCTTTCCCGGGGGCCTTGTCATCTCCCAGGACCGCGGAGGCTGCTGGGCGTGGCGGGCAGCCACAGAGGGTGTCGGTGCAGGCGAGTGACCTAGAGGCCGGGGGCTTCGAGAACCTGGGAAGGGAGGGCCAGGGTGCGGGGGGGCCACGGTGGGCGCCGCTGGGGGCCAGGCTGAGGCGCTGTGGGAAGGGAGAGGAGGGAGGGCTGTTCATGGTGCCCTGTTCATGGTGCCCTCGGAGGCAAGCCGGCCCCGGGTAGGGGGCCGAGCCGCGCTGTCCAGGCGCATCACCTTCCCCCTCCCTCGCAGGGGGTGCACGAGTCGCGGGGCGTGACGGAGGACTACCTGCGGCTGGAGACACTCGTCCAGAAGGTGGTGTCCCCCTACCTGGGCACCTACGGCCTCTACTCCAGCGAGGGGCCCTGCACACACTCCTGCCTCCTGGGTAGGTGGTGCCATGGGTGCCCCCGCACATCCCGCGTGGCCACAGCAGCCGGCCCGCGTCTCTTATTAGGTGGACAGCCCCCCTGGTAGCACCATCTGAGCACCTGCTGTGTGCCCAGCCCTACTGTGTGGCCTCTCCATAGAGTCCAAGGCCACCAGCCTCCTTTGTGGAGGTCTGGCAGGGGGCATGGGGCAGCCAATAGAGGAACCGTCCCCAGCTGGTCCCCCGGGGTAGCTCATGCCAGGACAGGGTGCCCAAGTGACACAGCAGTGACCACTGAGGTGCAGGGCAAGGGACATCCCAGGCCGAGGGGATGGCTGCTGCCGGGTTGGGGTGCTCAAACCTCCCAGCGGATACAGGGGCAGACTGAGGCCTTGGGGACATGCCCCCCACACCTAGAGGGTCTCCAGGCCCCCTGCCTGCTGATGTCACACCTGCGTGCTGGGCCTGTCAGCTCAGAAAGGGCCCCTCCGCCTGGGGAGAGGTTGGTACCACCAGCCCAGCCTCTTGGAGTCCCCAAAAGGGTCCCCGGCCCAGCGGAGCCCCCAAATGCTCCCCCCACTGGCCTGCCACCTGGCCGTCACTTCTGGAACCGAGGGGGCTTCCAGACCTCCACTCCCCCTGCCGGGCCCCCAGCTCTGGCTTGTGCCCCGCGCCCCCCCCCCCCCCCCCCCCCCCGCGGGCCCAGGAGACCGCAGGCGGCACCGGAGGTGGGTGGGCCCCGAGTCACATGGTCGCACCTGACACTGGCTCACCTGGGCGGCCCCTCCCTGTCCAGCATACCGCTCCATGAGGCGGGGATCCTCGCCTGCCTGCAGCGAACACTGAGGCTTGTTGGCCTCCCTCAGGGGAAACCGAGGCATGGAGTGGCTCTAGAACTTTCCCAGGGCTACACAGCCGGTACCTGCAGGGGGATCCAAACCCCAGTATAGGTGCCTCGAGGCGCAGGCCCTGCACTGCTTCCACCCATCCAGGCCGGGACAGGAGAGGCGTGTCCAGGCCCCGTGGGGCGGGCCTGGGGCCAGGGCTGGCCACAACCCGCGTCCTTGCCGCCTCCCCCGAACCCGCCCTCCGTGCGGAGCTGGGCTCGCAGCAGGCACCCGGCCTGAGGGAGGGCGGCCCCGGCAGAGGTGCCGCCCCAGGGCCCCGCCCCGCGGGTGACGCCGCCTCCCCCCACCCCCCGCAGAGAAGCGCCTCCTGCGCCGCGCCCGCGCGGGGGACGCCCTGGCCAAGAACCCGGTGGTGCGCTCCAAGAGCTACAACACGCCGCTGCTGAACCCCGTGGAGGAGCTGGAGGCCGAGGCCGCGGCGGGCGCGGGCGCGCGCAGGCACTCGGTGTCGGAGATGACGTCCTGCCCCGAGCCGCCGGGCTTCGCCGAGCCGCCGGCCGCGGGGCCCTGGCCCGACAGACTGCACGCCCCCGCCCCGGCCGCCGCGCGGGGCCCGGCCCGCGGCTCCCCGCCCGCCCCCAGCCCCGAGGCCCTGCTGGACCAGATCCTGGAGTCGGCCGACTCCGACCCCGGGGGCATCGTCATTGACTTCGGCCGCCACGGCCGCTCGGGCGCCGCCGAGCTCCAGGGGCCCGGGGGCCGGCAGAGCGTCGTGTGAGCGGCCACGTGCGTGCGAGTTTTTTTTTACTGGATCCTGGCCTCGTCGCTTGAGCGTCGCCCACCTTGGTGGGACAGTCCCCCCACCCCTGCTCGGCCAGGCCCACCGCACAGCTCCGGCCTCGGGCGCCCGGGTCGGCGGCGCCCTCACGCGGTGAGCCCCGCGCAGGGGGCATCCGGCCACTGGCCTCCCCACCCGACTCCCCCGAGGCCGTCTCTGCCCAGGGGCCGGGAGTCCGGGTGGGCTCGGGCCACCAGGCCCAGCCGCGCCCCTGCCCTCCTCACCCCCTGTGCAGAGCAGCCTTGCCTGTGACTTCTAGAACCTTCTGCCTGGGGTAGCAGTGAGGACCGGAAGAGGGGCGCAATAAAGCTTGTCTGCTCTCCCCCTGAGCTCTTGACTGCCGTGCGGGGGCCCCCTGTCCTCGGGCAGGCCGAGCCTGGTGTTTGGGGGGCTCCAGGGCTGTGAAACCCCCCTGGGGGGGACAGGCCCTCCGTTTTCTGGGCTTTGGCCTTGCGGTCTCTCCCCCACCACTAATGAGAGGGCCGGAGAGCTGGACGAGCCCTCGGGAGTTGCTGGACCTCTTGGGGGACCTGGCCCCTGACTTTGACCCTGCCCTTTGGACCCCAAAGCAGTTGCCTGGGGGGGTGGGGAGGCAGGAGCTGCCGGGTCCCCTTGCACGGGGCAGGGGTGGCTTGCTGAAGGCCGCCTGGACCTTGAGCCTCCCCCGCCGGCAGGTGGTTCTAGGCCTTGGGTGGGCAGGGCCTGCTCTCCTGGCGTCCCCGGGGAAGACCCTACCCACTGCCTGTGGGTGGGTGACGCGGGAGCCGGCGGGGTCACCGCGGGCGGGGCCCGGGCAGCGTCTCCCGCACCCCCTTTTAAAGGAGCGAGGGTCAGTGTGGCCTGTGGGCAAGAGGAGGGGTGGGGTCTCAGGGCTGGGTGGGGTCTCTGCCCCTGGTGGGAGTCCCGCTCCTTTGAAAGCTCTGCCCTTCCGGAGTCCACA